>NW_027212267.1:0-23390 GCF_036971445.1 Narcine bancroftii | reverse complement strand
TTACAGTCAATAAAAATGTCTTCTATCTTCTTAAATTGATCTTGTCCAGTGTCCACTGCTGTTAAACTCTTATTAATATCAACTTGAATAGATGTAATTTCTTCACACATACCAGCCATTTATTTCCTCCATAACAGCAAATTGATCATTTAAAGTTTCAAAACCTTAGTTCACAGAAGACATCATCTTTTCATTTTGTTGGATCAGTTCTGTAGACATGAGGTTGACTTCCATCCCTGTTACAGGTGCCTTGAAGTCTGGGGAAGGTATCTGGTGAAACAACAGCCTTCATTGGAGAATGAGATGTTCTTCAAGCCTTAGGCCTCCCTTCATTGAGTCCAACTGCAGCAAGTAGTAAATCTTGCTCTTCTTCTTCTCGAACTTCTGAGTTCTCCTCCTCCACCTCTTCTCTTCCACCTCCTACCTGGCAGCCGGACTATGGATCGGTTCCAGAAATTCTTTCAAGCGAGAACATCTTCAGATGCACCGCTGCGTACAACAGTCCCCTTCCTGGTAACTCGTGCTTGCATTTGGGCACTCACGCCCCACTCTCCTTAGTCAAGCCTGGCTCGTGTCGAATTCCACACTTTCGCTCCTCCTGGATCGGCCAAAGTTCTCGGTGCTATCTTTCATCTCCAGATGTGCAGAGGATGCAGATGTTTCTTCCAGCTTGTCCTGACTTGCACGTTGAGGCTTCGGATCCATGTCTATCTTGTCCTGAGGTTCCTTCTGGAAGGTCGTCCTTGCTTCTTCTGTACTTTCACAGGTTGACAACCTAGTTTTTTTCTAAGTTGCTTGTTATGATATGGTATTGGATTTACTGACCACCACAGGCATGGGCTGCCCCCCCCTCCTGATGTCATCCTCTCCTAGACTCCTCCCCTGTGACCCAGGCCATAAAGGTCAAGCCACCTCTTCCTTCCCTTCACTTCCCTCACTTGGACAGGGGCCTGCAGTCTTGTGTGTAATAAAGCCTATCGTTCCCCTCAGTCTTTGTCTCTGTGATTATTGGGCCAACTGGTCGTGCCCAACACTGCTTTTTTCCTTTCTTCATTTCCAGAATCCTACAGTAGAAAATTATTGTTCAAAACATTGATAAAGTCAAAAAAGTCTCCACAGCTCGAGTATTGAACAGTTCAGTCAGGGAGAGGTGTCTTCTCACGTCTTTTATCAACGCCATCTTGCCACGACCCCCGCCCCTCCCTTCAGCTGACTCCTTGAACACCATCCAATCCACGGACTCTAGACACTCCTGCAGCTGTCTTCCCTCCCGTGACCACCTTCTGGTTGTCCTGATCACATAAGTGTTGTGAGCAATTTTAGGCCCCATTTCTAAGAGAGGATGTGATGCCCAGAGGTGGTGTACAAGAATGATCCTGGGGATGAGAGGAATAATGTTTGAGGAGCATTTGATGGTTCTGGGCCTATACTCAACCGAGTTTAGAAGGATGAGGCAGGACCTCATTGAAATCTGATGACTAGTGAAAGGGCTGGATAGAGAGAGGATTTTGCCAGTCGTGCGAGAGTTTAGGACCAGTGGGCACAACCTCAGAATAAAAGGATGTCTGCTTAAAAAGGAGATGGAGAAACCTTTTCATCTGGAGCGGTGATTTTCAAACTCCTCCTCCACACCCCCACCCCCACCCCCGGATCATATTCCACTTAATCCCTGTGCCAGAAGTGCTCTGTTAGTAAGGTATTGCTTAAGGTGGAATGCGATTGGAAAGAAAAAGTTTGAAAACCTTTGTTTTAATTGTTCCTCATTGACTTGTTCTGTGCGTGGTTTCATAACTCGAGAGGAAATGGGCCAATGACAATTTTTCTCAGGCAAAATATTTCCTTCACAATTGGGTCAACAGCAGTCTTTCTCAGCCTTTTTTCCCATTCATATGCCACTTTAAGCAATCTCTTACTCATTTATCGACACTCCAAGGAATAAAGTCCCAACCTGTTCAACCTTTCCCTGCAGCTCAACTCCTGAAGATCTGGCAGCTTCCTAGTAAATCTTCTCTGCACTCTTTCAATCTTACTAATACCCTTCCTGTAGCTAGGTGACCAGAACTGCACACAATACTCCAAAGTGGGCCTCACCATCATCTTATCCAACCTCATCATAACTTCCCAACTCTTATTTTCAATATGTTAATTAATGAAGGCCAAGATGACAAAAGCTGTCTTTAGAACCCGGTCGTCCTGTGACACCACTTTCATGGAATTATGTAACAGTGTTTTATCTCTTGCTGCCAATTTGTATAACTTCTCTGTTCAATTTCATAATGTTGGCTTCTGGACTATTTTATTGAGCCCCTTGATCTAGAGAGTTCTGGCAGAGCAAAACAATTTTGTATTTTCACCATTCCTTCATTTCAGATTCTCTGCAGCTGTCGTATTGTAGCTCACTGTGACGACATCATGTTTGTCTTGTTTATCCTTTAACCCTCCATCCAGACAGATGTGTTGATCAATGAGTGGACTCCACTCATCCAGCACCACTGCCATTTCTGCTGCTCGGGCTTTTCATCCCACGTAATCAATTTGTTATTTCTCTCTCTTCTTTTTCTCAGCAAAGAGAATCAGGTTTATTTGATCATCTTTCTGAATCCCAGTAAAAGGTTATCGACCTGAAGGTTTTAACTCCGATTATTTTTCAAGTAGATAACCTGCTGAGTATTTCCAGCATTGAGTTTTTATTTTACTGCATTGGTGTATTACTGAGTGCTTTGAATAGGAGAAGAAATGTGGTTTGTGTTAAGTAAAGATGACTAGATTATGGGGTGGATTTAGAAAAATAGACGTAAAAGTGGAGGGTTCATGGAAATAGTTAATACATCTTTTCGATTTTTGGAGTCTCCTGTTGGAAAGCGCGGGATACTCACGGGGCTTCATTCAAACCCGCTGGCAGCAAACTCTTAATGATGTCCCACCTTGTCCCGTGGAGCCCAGCACATATAACCATATGACAGTTTACAGCACAGAAACAGGTCATATTAGCCCTTTGAGTCTGTGCCAGTTCACATGAACAACTCCACTAGTTTTCCCCTCCAACACTCTGGCCATATCCCTCCAACACCCTCATATCCATGTACACATCCAACCTTCACTTAAATGACAGAAAGGACCCTGCCGCAATGATCTCTTCTGGAAGATCATTCCATTCTGCCACCACTCTCTGAGTGAAGAAGCATCCTCTCAAATTTCTCCTAAAATTTGCCCCTTACCTTGAAGTCATGCCCTCTTGTTCCAACCTACCCTGCCCTCAGGGGAAAGAGTCTACTCACGTCCAGTCTATCTATTCCTTTCATAATTTTGAATACCTCTATCATAACCCCCTTCATCCACCTACGTTCCAATGAATAAAGTCGCTGTCTCCTTAATCTTTCTCTGTACTCGAGATGTTGTAAGCCACGTAACATTTTTGTAAATCTTTTCTGCACCCTCTCCACCTTATCTATTTCCTTCCTATATTTGGAGACCAGAACTGAAAACAATTCTCCAAACCTGGCCTCACCAATGCCTTAAACAGTTGCAGCATCACTTTCCAGCTATTCTCTCGTCTATGCTATGATTTATGAAGGCCAGCAGACCATATCTCAGGATAAGACCCACTGTCTTAATGTCCCTCATATGCAAGATTTTGCCTCCCATCTGCACAATTCCTGTGCTTTCTCCAAGGTTGATCTTGTCATGAGATACCATCAGATCCCATCCATAAGGAAGACATTCCTAAAACGGTGATTATTACCCCTTCTGGGCTTTTTGAATGTCTTTGGATGCCACTTGAGTTGGAGAATGCTGTTCAAATCTGCCAGCACATTACAGGCACTTTGGGCAGAGATTTAGAGTTCCCTTTCATCAACATGGATAACATCTGGTAAAAACAATGGCATCACGAATATGCTGTCCAGACCGACTATATATCATATTCAGGGTAACATTGATATTCCTGAATTAGCCAGTGTCCAGGCAATGGACCCCGATGTTCAGGCATACAGTACGGCCATTACTAACCTGGACATACAGCAGGGGGCAGCATAACTGGGTGGCCAACCTTACTTTGTGACATGTCTTTGGGCTACATTAGACCAATGTTTCCTGCATCTTGTAGGAAACACCATATTGACTAGATACACAGCTTATCTCATCTGTCCATCAGAACATCTGTCAAGCTCATGTCAAATAAATATGTAAAGCATGGACTGAGAAAAGATGTCGAGCAATGGGTTTGCATATGTACCTCCTGCCAGACTGCCAAGATTCAGTGCCACACTAAGGTAACTCTTCAACATTTCCCGACGGTATGCAGGCAGTTGGAACATGTGCATGTGGACCTGCTTGGATCATTGCCAGAATCTCAAAACATGAGATACATTCTAACAGTTGTAGAACATTTCACGTGCTGGCCAGAGGCCGTCCCGTTGCCATCCAGTGACACTGAGACAAGGGCCAGAGCATTCATCGTCAACTGGATTTGGTTTTCCAACATTAATTCAGTCCGCAGAACACAATTCACCCTCATTCCCACTGCCAACTGAAGTCCACTTTTAAGGCCTGACTCACTGGTCCCAGTTAGGTTGATGAGTTGCCATGCATTCTTTTGGGAGTGCACACAGCTCCAAAGTAAGAAATGTCTGCATTTTCCGCAGAGATGGTTTATGGTCTGGTCCTAACAGTTTCATGGGACATTGATTTCACAACCAATTCTGATCTGAATATCCTTCAGCAGCTTCGACATGGTATCGTGATCAGCAAAGCCTTTCCTACGCATTGGCTTGGATCCCCTTAACAGAACGTGCCCCACCACTCCTGGACGCTGATGTTGTTTTTGTGCGCAGACAGGACCCAGGAATGCTGTTACAACGACCGTATGAGGACCTTTTCTGCGTGGTGAAGGAGGATGGGTTTGAGTATACTTTGGACATTAGGGGACATTCACAGCTGTTTAGTTTGGACAGACACAAGCCTGCCCATGTGGATCCCGCTTCACCCATTCAGTGCCCCCAGCCCAGACGATGAGGGTGTCCACCTAAGGTGCATGCAGCTGGTGTTTTACTTTCTGGCGACGGTTCTGGGGGGTGTAGCAGCTGTGTAGCGGGCCGAGTGGGCAAGTTTCTTTGGCGGGCACATGAAATCGTAAGGCAGACAGCTGGGAACTCATCCATTTAATTGACCACATGCACGTGGTGCTGCGTGCCAAGGAACAGCACGTTGGTCTGTGATTTCTCCTGCCGGAAGGTGCGGGACACTCACAGGGCCCGTGGATCTGCAGCAAACACATAATGATGTCCCACCTTGACCCATGGAGCACAGGACACGCTGTAAATAGAAGAAGCCTGTAAAGACTGAATAAAGCAGTCTTGTGTTGATTAAACTGGTATGTGTGTGTGTGTGTTGCTTCAATAGCTCTGTCGAAGTAGCCGCTACATATATAAATATTTGGAGGATTATTGCACTTAGAGGATACTTTTCATCCATCTCACAGCCTGTGGGAAGAAGCTATTCCCCAGCCTGTAAGTCCTGATTTTGATGATGGACGTGGTAAAAGATGCTGCTCACTAGATCAAAGTGGTCTTTGTGCTATTCCTTGAGCCCGATTTGAACAACACTCCCAGTAAATGTCATCTACAGAAAAAGGGAGACCCCAGTGATCCTCACGACTCTGCATCATTCCTGTCTGATGCTTTACAGCAACTAGACCATCCAATGGTGCAGCCAGACAGTAGACTCAACTGCGCTCCTGTAAAATCTCAGGATGAGAACCGTTGGCCTTTACCTCCTCAGCCTCCTTGGGAAATGTAGGCCCTTCCTGACCAATAAGGAGATGTGATTGTTTTGTGTATTAATTCGTGTGCTGTATGGATGGGAATTTTATGTGATTGTATTGTCTATTCTTGCTCTTCAACAATCTTTAGTGGATAGAAAAAGCGCAAATCTAAATAGGTCATATGCATGAATTGTAGGCTCTTGAGATGTGCAGAACAACAAAGGGATTTAGGAGTTATGGTAAATAGTTCCCTCAAGGCTGATACTCAGGTAGATGGTGTGGTGAAGAAGGCATTTGGAATGTTGGCCTTCATAAATCGGAGTATTGAATTCAAGAGTAGGGAGGTTATGATGAAATTGTACAAGGCATTGGTGAGGCCAAATTTGGAGTACTGTGTCCAGTTTTGGTCACCAATTTATAGGAAAGATATAAACAAAATAGAGAGGAGAGAGTGCAGACAAGGTTCACGAGAATGCTGACAGAATTTCAAGGTTTGAGTTACAGGGAAAGGTTGTGCAGACTGGGGCTTTTTTCTCTGGAGTGTAGAAGATTGAGAGGGGACTTGATAGAGGTGTTTAAGATTTTAAACGGGACAGACAGAGTACACGTGGATAGACTTTTTCAATTAAGAGTGGGGGAGATTCAAACTAGAGGGCATGGTTTAAGATTGAAGGGGTAAAATTATAAAGAGAACATGAGGGGAAATTTCTTTACGCAAAGGGTGGTAGGGATGTGGAATGAGCTTCCGGCAGACAGTTGAGGCGGGATCATTGGTTACATTTTAGTATAGACTGGATAGTTACATGGAGAGGAGAGGACTGGAGGGGTATGGACTGCGTATTGGTCAGTGGGACTAGGAGGGTGGGAATTTGTTATGGCACTAGTTGGGCCGAACTGGCCTGTTCTGTGCTCTAAGTGGTTATATTGTACCTTAGGATGTACAATCATGTACAGATTGTCTTTAAATAGTCATTTGGCCCAGATGTCTATTCAGTCCAAGAATACTTTCGATTACAGGCAGATTTTGAACAATAACGCCATTGATTCTTAAACAAACATCGTTTTTAATTTTCTTTAAACAAAAAAAAAACAGGATCAAACTTTAACTTATCACTATTAACAGCCTTCCATTACCCACTTCTAATTCTAAGCGCAGGTGTATTTAATGTACATAAAGTTCTTTGACACAACTCCAAGTTCACCGGTGTCTATCAATTCTTATACTGTGCACAGAATTCAACATTTATGAATTTGCACCAAGCTCTGGTGCTTAAAAGTAAATGTGTACCCTCCAGGAAGGCTCTTATTGATTTCAGAGAGGAATTGCTTGCTCATTGGACACACATAAACTGATTCCCTCTGATCAGCCACTTTGGTGTCTTGCCAAAGAAACTTGACCCATCAGGGTTTTCCAAATGATAACCTCTTCTGCAGTTCACCATAGAGTTCCTTTTGTTTCCCTTTTATCAAGTGAAACATCATTTCTGTCCAGCTATTTCCTCTTATATGGACAACAAAGTTTTTCAACACGCTGAACTGAGAACTCACACCCCGTCTTCAAAAGAAGATGCCAGCTTGCCATCTCTCTCTCTCTCTCTCTCTCTCTCTCTCTCTCTCTCTCTCTCTCTCACTTTCTCTCTCTCTCTCTCTCTCTCTCCCTCTCTCTCTCTCTCTCTCTCTCTCTCTCTCTCTCTCTCTCTCTCTCTCTCTTTTAGAAAAAGCCTATTTGGTCTCTCCTCTCTGTTTGCAAAACCACATGAACTTCTTAGAACAGCAAACTGGAACCAGCCAGATTACTGCACCGGACCCAAACTTCTGAGTCCATTCATCTGTTCCTTTAAAAGCAATGATCAATTTACACCTGCTTTTGAAATTCTTTAGTAAAACAGTCTCCTTGTTTTGTCTTTGCAAAGGCTCTTGGTGCCTGAATGACTCACTCTCAGCCAAGCTCTTACATTTTAAATAAGAGCTGTATTGTGAAGTGTATGAGTTTGTTTGTGACCTAAACGACTTCTCCAATCCATCTCTTTCAAAAACATCTCTATATACAATATAAAATATATAATCTGTCACAGGACAGACGCAGCAGAGGAGTTGTGATAAAATCAACGGTGTCTTGCAAAAATAAAAAGTGGGAAGAGGTATAATCTGGTGAGTGGAGTTTGTAATAGTTTGAAACTTGAACCTCTCTCTGTATTTCAGGAGACAATTTACTGTCATGTAATTAAAAAGTGTCATATCACACAAAATTGCTTTTTTCCTACTGTAAGACAGACAGACTCACCTCTGGCAGAAATTGCCTGAAATGCCTCTTGCACCCACCATCCCCTGCCACCCTGAACCCTGGGCCAAGTCACTGAGGGTCTGTGGATTCTCTTTCAATGCTCACAGACCATCCAAGTCATTGGGAATGCGAGCTCCAGTTTTGAACCTCTGACATAATTAGGAACCATTTAGCACTCATTCATATCCCAGGTCTGATACCTGACATCCTTTTAGACAGTTCTGACCCACTTTAGCAATCCACAGCCTGGTGTGAGTTCCTTGACTGCTTTGTCCAGAAGCCTGCAGCCTGTGTGGGTTCCTCTCCTCAAGTCACCAACAGCCTGCCACCTATGTGGGTCTTTCAGCTGCAGAACCCCTCACTGGTCTGCTTCCTTGGTCACTGACCCATGGATTGAATCCTCTGCTTCTGAGATGTTGGTGGGGTGTGGTCTTTCTGTTTTATGGTGCCCTGCACTAGTCCTCCACTTCCACAGTGTTCGCGGTGGTGAGGAAATCTAACAAATCTAAATAAAAAATTTTGAACTTAGAGTAGAATCTCACATTTCTAGAGGGATGGAAAGGGCATTATTACAAATTGAAGCCTAATATTTGAATATTCAGTTGCCAAATTTGCAAAAGCATAGAGTATATATTTCTCAAGCTATATGTAATTCTTTCCAAAGGAATACAATTTGAATATTTGCATGTCATCTTGGCATCCCTAAAAAAAATATCTATATATATCTGATTTCCAAGTAAATGCAATACATGTCCTCATCACCGCTAACGTTAATTTAACAAATTTCAATTGGTATATTAATAGATTTAATTTGGGCCTTGTTCCTTCAATATTTCCTTATAAAATTAAGGTCAGATTCTGCGGAAAAACATATCCTATAACTTGCTCCATTAATATTGTAATTCTCCCCAAAAAGATCTTGCATTAGGACAAAGATAAGTTGAATGCAAGAAAGTTGCAACATCTTCAACACACCTAAAACATTGATCTGATAATTCTGATTTTATTCTATTCAATTTCACTGGTGTAAGAAGTAACTGTAGAAGAAAAACTAGTTGTGAATTCCTTCCTCACTGCTGCAGTGTGGAACTCTGGTCAATAGTTCCAGACTGCTGAGTTGAAATGAATTAATACATCTCCGCTGGATCACGTGATCTCTATTGCCAAATCATCTTCCTGTAGAGCTTTTCAAATCCAACAGCCTGAGTCACCTGACTCCAGGGGCAGCTTTCAGATAAAATCCTTGCTGACATCTGCTACATGACTGATGTCAAAACAATTATACTGAACTAATTTGTATCTTACATTGAGATCCTTATATGGATCTGCCCATATTTGCCAATCAATTACAATATTCAGATCCATTTCCCACCTTTGTCTCAACTTATGAACTCCTCATTTAAAAGTTCCTACTTGTAATAATGAGGACATCATGGAAGTAAACTTTTTAACACTTCCTCTTATAAGGAATTTCTATTTCAGTACAATATGTTTGGTCCTAACTTATCCTTCAAATATGCTCTTAGTTGGAAATAGCAAAAAAGATTGTGATGAGTTATCCGATATTTATTTCTCAGTTGGTCAAATTACATTAATTGACCCCTTTCATTACAATCTTCAACATTTATAATCCCCTTACGAAACCAGCAATCCAGAAATTGATGATCCTTTAAAAAAGATAAGAGGATTTTGAATCAAAGCTATTCTGGGTGATGTACATCCACTTACACCAATTACATCATTTATTTTATTCCATATATTAATCAAATGTTTCAACAATTGTGTATCTTTATCACCAACCATTAATTTTGATTCCCACTTGTACATAAATTGTTCTGCTTTTCCCGCTCCTATTTTATTTGATTCTATTTTAACCCTTTCAAAAAAAGAAGCAAGAAATCTCATTTGAGCTGCTCCATAACAATTTTTAAAATGAGGAAGCTGCAGTCCTCTCAATGCAGAATTTGCATTGGGTTATTTGTAACATGGGATTCAATCGGAAATGGGTTCACGTGACATAAAACCACAATGCAGAATGTTTTCTAAGAATGGAATACAAGAGGAGGGTTGACTAGGTCTCCAACAGGATATAGATCACAAGATATAGGAGCAGAAGTAGGCCCGTCGAGTCTGTTCCACCATTCTTCCACTCACCCCCACTCCTCAACTTTCTCCCCATAACCCTTGATTCCTTGTCAATCTCTGCCTTAAATACACCCAATGACGTCACGTGGGTTTCACGACCCACTGACACAATCAATTTTTCCACATTTGTTTTAAATTGACACCCTTTTATCCTGAAATTATGCTCTCCTGTCCTAGAATTCCCTACCATGGGAAACATCTTTGCCATATGTACTCTGTCCAAGCCTTCCAGCATTTGAAATGCCTCTGAGGACCACCTTATCCTTCTGGACTCCAACTAGTACAGTCGAAGAGTCGACAATTGTTCCTCATACACTAACCCTTTCATTCCTGATATCATTCCAGTAAATCATCTCTGACCTTCTCTAACACCAGCACATCTTTTCTCAAATACAGCACCCAAAACTCGAATTCTGATTGAATGGAAAGGCAATTCTCCAACGACACTAACACAACAGTTACATGATATTATGTCTTGTTGATATTTACCACTCGGGAAGGTTCTTGTTGGTTTTCAGATAGAGGTGTGTTGTTCAGCGAAGCATTAGTGTTTTTGTGACTCAACGTACCAGCATCTGAAGTCCGCTATCTCTTCAGAAAAGCTCTGATAGCTTTAGCATGGAGCAGAGCTGAACCACGACTTTGCAGGTGTTTAAGGGAGTGTGTGGGCAGGGTTTGTTCTGGACCAACAATCTCACCAAATGACTCTGTTTGAAATCAAGATTCAAACCATTTTGAGGAATACAACAGGAATTGTTCAACAAGAGCCTGGTGTTCCTTGAGGAGTTTTCTTTCAATAGTGGAAATGATTTTTTTTTAAAGCCCGTTAATCTTCCTGATACAGATCTTTGTATTTAACTTTCAGGTTGCTATCTGTTGTTAACTTGGAGGCCTTTAATGGGGTGACTGGGTGGAATCTTTGCTTTAACCAAGCAGTTCGCTTGCAATTTTCCAGCTGTGGGATGCGGTGCAGTTGCTTGCAAGTTTAGCAAGTGGGATTATGATGTGAAACTGCAACTCACAGCGTCATTTTTGTTTTTGAAAATGCGGATGTGAAAATTTTAACTTTGGTCTCCTTGGTTTGCTTAAGTTTATAGAGGAGATGTTGGGTCAAGCTGAGAAGACAGAGTTGGATGCCCATTTGGCGAATCGGCTGGGCAAAGCAGAAAGCACAAAACGAGGGGCTGAAAAATTAATGAAGCAAACTGAAGTGCCGTTGAACCCAAACCCAGGTAAAGAATTTAATTTGAGCAGCAATACTTAAGAGATCAAACGATTTGGGCTTTTAGTGGTGTCCTATTTAAATGAACAAAATCTGATTAGAATAGAAGTTTATCTAATGTTTGGAAGTTGCCACAAAAAAATGGAGCATATAAATAAGATGTTGTAATTAAGATAAATGAACAATACAATGAGCCTGGTGTCACAGTATCTGCTTCAGTCTACAGTACATCACCATTAAACCTGATCCCCACTTTACTCCTGGTGTCAAATTATCTACCTCAACATACCGTAAATCACTGTTAAACTTTCTCCCCTTGTGAACCTGGTGTCACAGTATCTGACACAGTTCATAGTATATCACTGTTAAACCTCACAAATGTGAATCCTACGATAAAATAATGCACCCCTTCTAAGTCTCACAGTATTCTAATCCCCACCTATTTAAAAAATTCCAAAAAAGAGAGAAAAATCAATCCCAAAACAAGCTGCTCAAAAGTAGTAGCCCCCTAAAAATTTGGGTGTGGTAAAGTCCACAAGTGGCAGGTGACTAAAGGACTCAGTGTCACCCACCCCCAGTCAGACTTTCACAAAGTACTGAAACAAAAACATTCAACCCAGTGATTCCAGTCCCAATGATTGTTCCGGATCTTCAATATCGAGAAGACTTTGCGTCAATTCAACTTTTTTCCCATTCTTTCCATATTTTCCAATCTTCCCATTTCCATTCCCATTGACCCTTCCCTTCGGTGACAATGGCGATGATCGCCCATTTCCTCATACATCTGGCAATGAATTAGCAAATATTAAAGCATCATGGTCATTCTACAAAAAACTGAGATAGAAAATTCCCATAAAAATCTTTCAATACTGCCGCATGACGAAAAGCAAATTCATATCCCTTTTGCCACAATACTTCTTAGGCTGAATTAAATTCTCGGTCTCTTCTGATAATTTCTTGACTCAGATCTGCATTAAAAAAACCCTATTATTTTGAACCATCAGTGGATCCTGATTTTGCCGTGTTTTCTGCACCACCAATCGGAGGATCATCTCTCTGTCTCGATATTTAAAACAGCGAATCAAAACTGCTCGTGGTAGTTGGCCTGGAAACGGTTTCTTCCTTAACGCTCTGTTCGCTCGATCTAATTCCAGTCCATCTTGAATGAATTACCTGCCCTACACTTCTGGGATGCATTTCTTCAAAACCTTCACCGGATCCGAACCTTGCATATCTTCCGGAAGAACTATTATCTTAACATTATTTCTATGACTTTGATTTTCTAATGAGTCAAACTTCTTCAATAATTCCTTCTTCTGAATCCCCCAATCTACAAAAGGATCTTCCACTATTTCCATTTTTTCTCTATTACGCTCCACTTGACTCTTGCATTCAAGAAAGCCTCCTCAATCTTTTTAAAATGATTTTGCACAGTATCCACTGATCGTGTCCATCTCGTAACATCACTCTTAACTACATTAATATCTTGCTTCATAAAAGTTATTTCTTCACACACAGTGTTCATTTTAGTTTTCATTTCCAAAAATCCTTGAGTCATCTGATGAGTCATCTGCATTGATATATTTGACATATCTTCCATGAGCTGAGCAATCCCTTCCAGAATTGGAAACACAGAATCCAGTCCAGGATCCATCACCTCCCTTTGAGGCTGACCTTCTTTTGCCGCAGTCCCCAGTTCTTCAAATTCTAATGAAGTTGATCATCTTCTTCCTCCATAGCAATAGGTCCTCTTCCGGTGCTGCTGCGGGTCTGGACACCCGACACAGTGTGCCGACCTCGTCGGTTCACCATCGCTCAGGCTCCCCCACAGCTCACACCTTCTCCAAAGGTTCATGGACCCTCGACGCACTGTGCATGCCCCGTAGGGCCAACGACTGCGCAGGTGTGTCTTCTGATGCTACACTGTACCTCTCTTGACCACCAGGCAATGCTGCAGGCTCAGCGGCCTGTCCTCGCTCAGCTGGCCCGCCCTCACGCCTGTGTTCATGAGTGCACGAGTCAAAACTGCTGAACTCATCGCTGAACTGCTGCCATCTTGCGATAGCGCAAGTTGTGCCGACGAAATACTTCGCCAGGCAGGAATCCTCTGAGGCTTGGAGACGCCAGTCGACAACTCCGTTGCTTCAAGTTGAACTCGGACATAATTCTTCAACACTTTTTTAAGGTAATTTCTTCTGGAACTGAGTTTTCGATTTTTTCACATTTGTAGCTATTTTGATCCTCCACAATTCCAAAGTCTATAAACAGTATTTTTAATCACTTTTACAACTTTTAAAATCGAGCATTTAATAGTCTAACTGGGGAAGGGTGGAACCACATGTCTACCCTCTGCACCATCTTGTCACAGTATCTGACACAGTTTATAGTAAATCACTGTTAAACCTTCACATTACTGTGAATGCTGACTCTCAGTTTCTGCCTCAATCTACCGTTCATCAACGTTAAACCTTCTCCCCCTGTTAACTTCATGTTAAAGTATCAGCCTAAGTTTACCACACATCACCATTAAAACTTCTCCCCATTGGGAGACCGGTTTTACTGTATCTGCCACAGTTTATCGTACATCACTATTATACCTTCTCACTACTGTGAACTCGGTGTTACAGAGCCTGCCACTCTACCGCACATCACCAGTAAACCTTCTCCTCAATGTGAGCCTGGTGTTACTGTATCTGCCACAGTTTCTCCCCAATATGAAGCTGGTGTCACCGTATTCGCCAAAGGTTATCGTACAACTCTGTTCAACATTTTCCCCACTATGAACCCGGTGTCACAGTAACTGCCTCAGTTTCCCATACAACACCAATAAAGCTTTTTTTCCCCACTCTGAGCCCAGTATCAATGTGTCTACGTAGTCTCCTGTACATCACCATTAACCTCCTCCCCACAGTGAACCAGATTTCACAGTATCTGCCTCAGTTTATTGTACATCATTTTAAAACCTTCTTTCTACTGTAAACCTGGAGTCACAGATTCTGCCTTATTCTACCATACTTCTCTGTTAAACCTTCTCAGTACTGTGAACACAGTGTCTCAGTATCAGCCAAAGTCCTCGACTGTACATCTCCGTTAAATATTCTCCAAACTGTGAACCTGGGGTCACATTGTCTGATACAATTTATCGTACATTACTGTTAAACTCGCCATATAAGCTCCAGATAACGAAAGAGGAGTTCTCGCATCTGCAGGAACTGGGGATCATTCGTCGCTCTGACTGCCCTGGGGCTCACCGCTCCGCCTGGTCCCAAAAGCCTCCGATGGCTGGCACCCCTGCGGAGATTATCGACGGCTTAATGACATGACAGTATCTGACCATTACCCCATCCCTCACATTCAGGACTTTATGGCCAATCTGCATGATATGAGAGTATTCTCCAAGGTCAATCTGGTGTGCGTGTATCATCAAATCCCATAGCACCCCGACGACATCCCCAAAACGGCCATCATCACCCCCTTCGGTTTGTTCGAATTTTTATGCATGCCTTTCAGGCTCAAGAACACCGCCCAGACTTTCCAGCACCTCATGGATACAGTGCGCAGGGATTTGAATTTTGTGTTCATTTATCTGGATGACATTCTTGTCGCCAGCAGAGACTGGGCACAACACAAGTCTCACCTGCACACCCTCTTCTCCCGACTGGCCGAATTCAGCCTAATGATCAGCCCGGCCAAATACCAGTTTTGTGCAGAAGAAAATTTGGATGGGATGAAACTAATCCAGAATCCATTGCACAAGATTGGAAAAATTAGATTGAGCATCTTCAAATACTTGGAAGTTTTGACGTCAACAGACTTTGGAGTGGCCACATTTGCTCAGTTACACCATTTTTCTGATGTAAGTGAAGGTGGTTTTGATCCTGTCAGTTACTGAGTCCTGTGAAATAACCAAGTGCGAGTACATGGTGGATTTGTAATGGGAAAAGCCAGAGTGGCTCGATTAAAGTCGGTCACAAGACCTTGAATGGAATTGACTGCTGCTACTATGGTGAGCAAAATGGACGCTATGTTAAGAAGAGAATTACAGATGGAGTTAGCAGATCCTGTGTTTTGGACTGATAGAACATCAGTGCTTAAATATATTAATAATGAAATCATGAGGTTTCATCTCTTTGTGACTGACAGAGAGAATGAAAACCTGGACAACAACAAATGGCAGATTTACCACAAGACAGAGTTTCACCTGATGAATTCCCATTTACATCCGTGGAAATTGATTATTTTGGTCCTTTGCAAGTAAAGTGAGGACGAAGTGTTGAAAAACGATATGGAGTTATTTTCACTTGTTTGACTATGAGAGCAATTCATATTGAAGCAGCGTCATTGCTTGATACAGACTCTTTTATTAATGTTCTTTGGCGTTTTATTCCTAGACCTGGTCAAGTAAAAGAATTATGTTCTGATAATGGATCTAACTTTAAAGGAGCTGAACGAGAATTATGAAAAGTTATTCAAAATGGGAATCAACATCAAATTCATGTTGCATTACTTCAGAAAGAAGTTAATTGGATATTTAATCCACCCATACTTATGGGTGTGGTACGGGTAAGGGTTAGTTAGTTGTGGAGAACGTTTACAAAGGTCTGTACTGGGCAGTACTGGGCAGCAATGCTTAATGTTGTAATGGATGCGGAAGCTCTGGGAAGGGGTAAGGGAGGGACTGGCCAGGAAGTCTGCAGATGCTGGGTCCGAGGGCAATGCACAAACATGCTGGGGAAACTCATGGATAGTTTTGTGAGGAGCAGGTCCTGCATCACGAGTCAAATTGAGTATTTCGAGAAGGTGTCAAAGGAAATAGATGAAGGTCAAGGTCTGTATGTGCTGCACGTGGATTTTAGTAAGGTGCTACAAGGTCGTCATGGTGGCCTCATTCACAATGTCGGTAGGCATGGGATCCATGGAGCCTTGGCTGTGTGGATTCAGAATTGGCTTGTCTGCAGTAAACAGAGGGTAGTAGTAGATGGAACAATGACTAGTGGCTCTCCAAATGGATCTGCTCTGGGACCCCTCATCTTTGTGATTTTTATGAATGATGATGGGAGTGGAAGGGTGGGTACGTCAGGGGATCACACAGAGGTAGAGATGTTGTAGACAGTGTAGAAGGTTGTCATAGGTCATCCAGTTTGCAGAGAAGTGACAGATGGAGTTGAATCCTGTAAATACAGATGTACTTAATCAAGCAACTGGTACAGGTTAATTTCCAAAGTCATTTTCAAGGGCACGAATAAAAGTTATTCCAAAGAAGGTTGGAGACCCATTAAAATTAGCTTCATATAGACCAATATCTTTATTTAATGCGGATTACAAGAATGTGAGGGCAGAGCACTTGGTTAATGGCAGGATTATGAACAGTGTGCAGGACTGAGATATATTTATATCCTGCTCCATAAATCGCTCAAGGTTGCTGTGCAAATTGAGAGGGAGTTTAAGATGGTGTATTGTGTGCTGGCATTCAGGATTCAGGGGATTGAGTTCAGGAACTGAGAGGTAACGCTGCAGATGTACAAAATTCTAGTCAGACCACACTTGGAATATTGTGTGCATTCCTGGGGCGAGAATACCAGTGAACGTCTAAATAAGGTGAGATGAGGGAACTTTAGACAAGATGTGAGGGGGATATTTTATTCACACAGAATGTAGTGGATGGCTGGAATACATTGCCAGGGGTAGTAGTGGAGGCTCATCCAAAAAAGGCATGAAAAATATTTTAATATAGGGACAGGAATAAAAGAAAAACAGAAGGTACTGGTGAGAGGGAGGGAAGAGTAATATTGTTGTGGGGTAGGTTCAGATGGGTCAGCTGAAGGGACTCGACTGATCCATCCATGATTTGTCCAGCATCTTGCTGCCATGTCGTGGTGAACCAGGGTGTTGCCTGATGGAGACACGGTACTCTGAGCTCTGCAGAGAAAGATTGTGGTTTTCTCCATAACACACTTCCTCAGGTAAAGCAGAGGAAGGGAAAGGCCCTAGTGTGCAGGGGTAGGGAGGGGGTGATGGGGGAGGAGTTGGGGCCCCCCATAGTCATCATGATCAGGCCTCGGAGACGGCATCTCTATCACTCGTATTTTCTTCCCAGGAGAAGGAGCGATCTCAGAGACAAGACACGAGTCCAGAAGAACATTGCATTGCAGCTGAACAGAGGACAGACAACATCATGATGGCCTGAACCCCTCCCCTTCTCCCTCTGGCCCTGCCAACTCTATTCACCACCTCTTCCATATCCCTTCACCCACTTCCCCTCCCATTTCTCCCCTACCTCTCCTCCATTCCAATCCCCTCCCACTCACCTTCCCCTTCACCTACCCTCACACCTATGCCCTAAACTTAGCCCTCCTCCCTTCACCTCCCCTTCCCCTCTCCTTTCCTCCTCCCCTTCGCCTCCTACCCTTCCCCTCCTCCCCTTCCACTCCCCTTCCCTTCCTACCCCTAACATAGGGGAAGGAGTGATAGGGGAAGGAGGTAGGAGAAAGGGGGGTAGTAAGAGGGTAGGGGTAGGTAATGGGGTAGTGGTAGGGGGTGCGGGTATGGGGTAGGGTTAGGGGAAGGGGGTAGGTGTAGAGGATAGGGGTAGGGTTTAGCTTAGGGTTGGGGAAGGTGGGTAGAATTAAGATAAGGGTCAGGGATGGGTAGAGGTACAGTTAGGTTTAGGGTTAGGAGATGTGGGCTCGGGTTAGGTCGAATATGCTCTGCCACTATTTTCCCCAAGCAGAGAGACCCTGGAGCCTTGGCAGCATTGGTGCATCATAAATGTGGGCATATGGGGGCACTATGATGGACAGAGGATCTGGGGGTCTCATGATGTTGCAAGAACTGTGATGGCCAAATGCCCTATTTGTCAGCAATTAAAACCAAGGGCCACTTTCGCTGGGGTTCGGGAGTTGGCCAAGTCTGATAAATTGACCATATCAGGCCTCTCCCCTGCCAAAATAAAAAGTGATATGTTTTCACGATGGTCAGCACATACTTGGATGTCCTGCCAGCGGGCCGACCAAGCACCATTTAAGCGTGCTCCATATGTGGAATACCCTATCGGGTAACGTCTGACCAGAAATGGGTGGTGATTCCAAGTTTTTGGGGCCACCTGCATATCCCCTACCACCCACAGGCATCCAAGATCAATGAGTGAATGAATGACCTGTTCAAGGTATCGTATGTGACAAGTTGATTGTCAAGTCTTCTATCCATGAGTGGTTGCAAGTGTATCGATTAATCCGGCGAGGTTGTGTCTGTGTGTGTCTTTTACTCCTCGTGCGACTTCACTACATGTGTCAATAAAAGACAACTGTGTTCTAATTCGCCACCCTTGGGAACACTCGAATCTGTTTCACACACATAATAATTGGTGCAGTGAGCAGGGTCCTTCGAGTTCCGACTGAACACAGCAGCAGTGGAGTTGCTTTGGAATCGGGACAGGAAATCTAATGCAGGCAGGGAGAACAAGATCTGCGGGTGGACTGACGAGAGTGCAGGGTTGGGGAGCTTGGCAAGCATGCTGGCGGACCACGGCAAACTGGTAGACTGGTCCAAGCTCCTGGATCCACATCTTGAGAAAATAGGTCACCACGTGTTGTCCCACTTCAAGAAGTCGGGGTTCCCAAAATCTAAGGGGAATCAGAGGGTGCCTTTTGGCTGCCAGTGTTTCTCCTGAGAAACCAATGTGAGATCATAGAAAGGAAAGATTTGGAGAGGGCCCAGGAAAATAAGGAGAGAAAGGAGGTCCAGCAGTGCTGCTGTGCACTGCAGGAGCCAGCACAGACTCTCCCAACCTGAGCCACTGATGTCGAGATGAGAGGGACAGAGGTAGCCAACAGGCATGCCAATCAAGGTCTGACTCCCCCCCCACTCCCCCAGTGAGTGAGTTTGTACTGGCCATGGAGCGATTAGCTGAGGCCATGTGCCAGGATTAAGGCATTAAAGGTTTCAGAACAGGCCAGGAAGAGCATGAAATCAATTTATTTGCAGAAGTTGTTCTGATATATCTGACAGACCCGACACACTCATTGCCCAAGTTGTGCTCCACGCTGGTGGACTATGGGCAGATCTCTGGGTATAAGTTCTTTTGGGATATGTGCAAAATCATGTCACTTAGGAAGGGGGATTAGAGCCAATGTCAAGAAAATAGTCAACAAATGTGGAGGCAAAATGGGATCAAATATCTAGGAGTTAGAATAGATAACAACGAGTAATTTAGACCAGCTGAATTATTCTCCCCTTGCTTGGGGAAATTGAGGAGGATTTAAATGGTTGGATGTCCCTGCCCATTACACTAGTGGTGTTACAGAGAGGGGAGGTGTCACAGAGGGGGGAGATGATGACACAGAGGGGGTGATGATGTCACTGCATGGGGCAGCCATAGCTGAGTCGTGCCATGGCACAGCAACAAGAGATAGATGCCTCTCCTGGAAGGGGATTCTGGCCCACGTGTCGGAGTAGGACGCTGTCTCATCCCAGGGACCCTCTGATCAACAGGGTTGTGTTTGGAATCACCCTGCACCCATGGGTGAGATAAAGAGCCTGTTACAGGCTCCCCTACTGGGACAGAGCCTCCTCTGGCACCATCCATCACCCAGAGTGGGCGGAGAGAATGGAGGCTGCATTTAATCCCCTCTCCCCATCCTGAGTGCAGGGCACTTTATGAGGCAGCTGGAGGGGACTGGGGAGGGGAGAACAATGGCATGTGAGGGGATACAGGGATGGGGTCTGTAGGAGTGGAGGGGAGAACGAAGGAACGGGGTTGCAACACAGGCTAATGTCAAGGGAGATTGGATCAGAGGTAGGGGACATAGGGTTGAGCTGGGGGGATGGGGTGCGAGAGGACGGAAGGCACTGGGGAAACCATGGGGGTTGTGTTGGGTGGGGGATGAGAGTGTGGTCGAGGAATCGGGGCAGGGGAGAGTGTGAGGTGTCTGAGGGAGAAGAGAAGTTGCGAGGGGGATGGAAGGCAGACCTTTCAACAGAAATGGGACAGAGCTCCCCCTCCACCTGGAATGGGATCTGTCCACTGAATGACAGGACCGCTCCTCCACCCGCCACCTCCCCCCCCCCCCACCCCGTGGTTACAAGATCCCTTCCACACTTGCATACACCCCCCACACCCCCCCAACCGGGATAGGATTCTTTCCCCCAGTGGACCTGGATCAAGGTGCTAGAAAGTGTTTCTGCTGCGGCGGACCCAACAGAGTTGAGCGGTGAAGAGTGGGGCTCTCTCCGCACCACCTGCTCCCTCAGGCGACGAGGTCTTGCTTGCATCATGGAAGATCACGGTGTTGCTGAGCTTCTGGGAATGTGGAGGGCTTCTGCTAAACACGTGGTAGGGTTCAGAGTGGTTCATCTCCCCGGGACGTGCTGAAGGTCAAGGATGACCCGATCCTCCCATGGAGCGAAGGTTGTAGACAAAGTGAACGGCTGCGGAACTGGCCTCAATCTGAGGAGAGTGATCAAAGAGGGACCTGGGGTGGCAATATTTCTACTGAGAGGCTGGAACGAACCACCAGAGGATCAATTCTGACATTTTGGTGACCCTTGGAAGGGAGTTAGAGGGAGGGGTAGAGACTAACTTGGACAGCAAGGCTGGGTTGGGATAAATGACCTGTTGTGTACCCTCTGGTGTGTAAATGCTGCTGTTTCTGCCCCAGAGGACATGTCAATAAGGTCACAACAGAGGTGGCCACACCGTGTCATGGACCCAACGTCCCCAAGGTGGTGTCCTGGACAGATAATAAAATCATCGACAATGGATCTTTCGGTGTGGTGTACCAGGCAAGGCTGGTGGACTCCGGAGAGCTGATTGCCATCAAGAAGATCTTGCAAGACAAGAGATTCAAGGTGAGGGGGAGGAGCAGTTGTGTGGAAATGGAAAACCCTGATATTTAACTTTAGGGCCTACAGCACGTTCACAGGCCCTTGCGACACTTGAGCCCATTTCACACAATTACACCCAATTGACAAACACCCCAAACACATTTTTGAAGGGTGGGTGGAAAGAGGAGCATCTGACAGAGACCTAAGCAGCCATGGGTTTGGAAACAGAGAAAGTCACACAAACCCACAACAGCACCCCCCCTCCCCACACACAACCCCCACCCCACACACACACACACACACACACACACACACACACACACACACACACACACACACACACACACACACACACACACACACACACACACCTGGCAAATATCAGAGATTTTCTGCAAATTAATTGTTTAGTAGAAGCTGGGAAAACAATCATAAAAACTGAAATGATACTTCATTGAACCCCATGACGAGTCCCCACTCTAGCGACACGAAAAGTCCCCCCCACTGACTCTCGACAAGTCCCCCACTTCGGCCTCCCTCGGAGTTCTCCACCTCTGACCTCTTGACGAATCTCCTCCCCGCCTCCCCCCTCAACTTGGACAAGTCGCCCCTCAGGGCCCCGACCCATCGCCCAGCCTTGCTGATGTTCCTCTCTCGCCATAGAACCGCAAACTGCAGATCGTGCGAAAGTTGGATCACACCATCATCGTCCCTCTTCTCAACTTCTACTCCTCTGTAGTCAAGGTAAGATCCACCTGCACCCACCCCACCCCCACTCTGATGCATTTCATTTGCTGCTACCTTCCCCATTCCTTCAATCGATCTGTCTCGCTGCAGCCTCTCTGTTGCCTCCATCCTGCCCCTCTGAGCAGTGCCGACTCTTTGACGCTGGCTGCCCTGCTCCTCACCCATTAACTCATGACCTCTTGCCATTTCAACGCCAGACAGCAGCAAGACCACAAGACAAGGTCGCCAAATTCGGCCACTCAGCCCCTCCAGTCTGTTTCCCCAATTCATTTCACGAATGTATTTTCCCCCATAACTCACTTCCCCAGAACCTTTTGGTGCCCTTCCAAATCAACGCCTGCTCTGAATCATCCCAACAACTCAGCCTCCACATGTTCGACCCCAGCCAACACCCGGCTGCAAACATTTCTCATCTCGAAAGGTCAATGGTTTTTCTCTCCCGGTGAATCCTTGCCTCACGAGGGAGGGCAGTCAGAGCTGCACATTTTGTGCAGTCTCACCAGAAGCCGATTGATGGGGCAGCGGATGGGTCCACTACGGCCTGTTGACGCTCTGCTCGCTGAGCCCTTGGATTCATGCAATGTTGTGTTGAGCAGTGGGGGCATCAGGCCTACAGAGAGCAGGAGGGGCTGCCACTCCAGTTGGGAGACGCACTGGGTGTTGGAGGGTAAATCCAGCTGACATTTTTGTATTGTGTCCAAGAGAAAGAGGAGGTTTATTTGAATCTGGGTCTGGACTATGTTCCCGAGACGGTTCACTGCATGGCCCAGCACTTCAACAAGGCCAAGCAGCCCATTCCCATGATCTACATCAAGGTGGTTGTGGGTCTGGGTGGTCAAGTTGTCCACTGGGGCAAGCTTGGATGGTGGGGTTGGAGGATATGAAGGAGTTTACTGGCTGAGTCTCGCTGGGGACTGGATATCGATGAAGGGTGCATGAGGGTCTCAATGGGTATTGGTGAGGAGAGAAAGGGTAGTGAGGGGAGAGGGGTGGAGAGGATGATGAGGATGGATGTTGATTGGCAGGGAGGGGCCTTTCACCCACCTCCCCTTACCCTCAGGTTATAGACCCGGCCAGTGTGGAGGCAGAGTGGGTCATGTTATATCGTTGTGTTGCCAGATGTTCATGTACCAGCTGTAGCAGAGCATGGCCTACTTCCATCCTCAGGGGGTTTTCCATTGAGACATCAAGCCCCAGAAGATGCTGGTAGATCCCGAGATGGCCTTCTTATTGCTCCTTTATTTCGGCAGGTAGATCCACCCCTGTCTGTCCGTTCACCACCTCAACGCGGTCCTGATCCCTCTCCCCAACACGGCCTTGTCCCCTCCCCATCAGCTCTCACCCCTCCCCCACCAGCTCTCTCCACTCCTCCCTCTCCCAACTTGCCCCTTCCACAGCTTAATAACTTA
>NW_027212266.1:0-14414 GCF_036971445.1 Narcine bancroftii | reverse complement strand
TCTCTTTTCTGAGCTCTCCGTGAACATTTCAATAAAATTTACTTTTCAACAATAAATACAAGACATATTTTTTTAAAAACTGTCTTGTATTTATTGTTGAAAAGTAAATTTTATTGAAATGTTCACGGAGAGCTTAGTCCCATTGTAAACTTAGTCCCATTGTAAACATTCTTCAATCTTCCTCTTTGACATCCTTAGCCTTTTCATAAACATTGCAGGAAGTCTTCCAACTCCATCTTAGTTTTGAAAAATCGTCCATTTCCTTCTACTACTTCAACCCTCAGAGTCGCTGGGTATGTCATCGAAAATTACAAGTTTTTTGAATACAGTTGTCTTCTTAAGTCATCAAACCCCTTCCTTTGTTTAATCAAAGTAGGACTAAAATCTTAGAAAAATAGCACCTTTTCATGGTCAATATCAGGCAAGCCATTATTTTTCTTAGAGTATTCATATGCTCGTGCACAGTTTTGTAAGTCATACGCGCTCATTTGGGGAAAAAGTGAGATTGTGCCCTTAGTTAATTTGGATTATAAGAGATATAAACAAGGGAGTCTGCCATTTATTGAGTAGTATAAAATACCTTGGGATAACGATGGATAGTGACCTGGGAAAGTTGTATAAACTAAATTCATCCTCTATCCTTGCAAAAATTGAAGACAATTTAAATAGATGGAGAAGCCTGATGGGCAGGGTGAACTGCATCAAAATGAAGGTGTTGCCAAGGTTGCAGTATCCTTTTCAGATCATTCCTATTTACCTGCCACGGAAATTTTTAAAGACAATGAATATGGAACTTTTCTTTGGAATGGCAAAGTCTACAGGATGGACAAATTCTCATGGGATTATGCATGGGGCGGGGGGGCTAAAATTACCAGATTTTAAGCAGCCCAGTCAAGGTTCCTTGCATCTTTATTTGAAGGTGACCCGGCAAAATGGATTAACATAGGACTACATAAATGGGGAAGAAAGTGACAAAGGATTTCATCTGTAAGACAAATACCAAATTAATAGGTAAAAGAATGGATAACCCCATTCTAAAACATCTTATAAGAATCTGGAAGGAAATTAATGATTGTATTGGTAAAGTTATCGTAATACCATCAAAAACACCCTTGATATTGCAATGAGTTGATGCCTATGAGCTTAGGCAACAAAATTTTGGATATTTGGCATCGAAAGAGGATCCGAAATATCGAGGACTGCAATAAAAATAAACAGCTTATGTCCTTTGAACATCTGAAGGATAAATACGATTTGCCTAATGGAACCTTTCACTATTTTCTCCAGTTAAGATCCTTCTTGAGGGAAAAATGGGCCCTACAATGACCCCACCTGTAGAGAACGAGGTGGAAGGGTTACTTCGACTGGGAGGCCCTCCCAAATTTATATCTAGAATATACGTCGTGCTTCAAAACGAGAGCCCAAAACTGGGCCTGCAAAGATCTAGAGAGAACTTGGGAATTACGATTGATGGAGAGTGGTCAGCTTTATGTAGGGAGAGCATGACATTGGTGATCAATGCCAGACCTTAGATTGGTACAATACAATTTCTGACACAATTATACTTCATTACCACAAAAATTGCATAAAACAAAACCAAGGATGTAGGAAAAGTGCTTGAGGTGTGGGTTAGAAATTGGTACTTTTATACATTCCACATGGACCTGCACAAAGGTGAGACACTTTTGGCTTGAATGATCTAATATATTAACTAGGATTATGGGGGCAGACTTCCTGCTGGACCTGGAGTTGTATTTATTGGGAAACCTTGAGGACGTGTGCAGAAAATTAACAAAATTTCAAATTAAATTTGTAGATATTGCCCTGTCAGTAGCAAAAAAATGTATTGCGATCACCTAGAAGTCCAGCTCCCCCTACTCATCACTTGATGATCTACAGGGGTGCACAACTATGTGCCCATGAGAAAATAACATATAATTTAAGAAATAAATATGATACATTTGCCAAAATATGGCAACTTTACCTTCCGTGCCCAGTTATAAGAATAACACACAGCTTTAAAAAGCTAATAAAATATGCAGAGAAAACACCAGTGTAGCACCTCAAAGAATGAAAATAGATCAGAGAAACTGACTGTACACAGAGTCTTTTCTTTTTCCTTTTACCTATTTCTTTTGTTTTGATTCTGTTTTAATTAATTTTAATATTTGGAGGGAGGAAATTTGCAATCTTGTGATGATTTAAAGCACAAGTATGTGCCAACAGCCCTACCAGACACCCTCTGACAGCCATGCCGACTCGTTATATTTCACACTGCAGCTAGCCATGCTGTAACATTTTATTTGTATTTTTGAATGTGAATTGTACTAAAATAATGTGTAAATATGTTGAAAATGATTGTGTTTTCAAACATGACTGAGTTTATTTTGAAAAATGGAAAAATAAACTTTAAAAAAAAATGCGCTCAATGTATAAAAGACTGTGGGAAAATCTTCCGCTGTGGGCTTCAGACTATTCAAACTTAGGACAAACCCACAGATCAGCTTGTCATTATTCCCTAAACAATAGAGTATAACAACTATTTACATAGCATTACATTGTATTAAGTATTAAAAGTAATCTTGTGATGATTTAAGGCACAAGTACGTGCCAACAGCCTGGCCAGACACCCTCTGACAGCCATGCCGACTCCAGTTATATTTCACACTGCAGCTAGTCATGCTGTGACAGATTATGTTATATTTTATATTGCATATAGATATGTTTTAAAGGAGATAAATTGTGGGGTTTTTTTAGTGTAGGTCACAAACAAACACTTTGATGAATGCCTGTAGAGACATTACAAGTAGGTATTAATTGGACATGCTGTAGAGTAATGGATTATTGTTTTGGAAAGCAACAGATGAAAGGACTCGAAAGATTGAGTCAGGTGTCGCAGTCTATTTGAATGCAGTTTGCTGTTCTGAAAGGGTCATGTGGTTTTCTCTGAGAAAGAGATAGAGAGAATTCAGTTCTACAGTTCAGCAGCAGCAGCTGGGACTGGAACAGGACAAGCTGGCAAGCTTGTGGAAAAAGCCCATTTTGAAGATGGGTTGTGAGTTCTGACTTCAGCCTATTCAAAGCCCTTGTGGTCCACACAAGAGGAGATGGCTGGCTGTGTGGTGTTTCACCTGAGATAAGGGAAACAGAAAGGAAACTCTGGGGTGACCTGAAAGAAAGAGGTTATCATCTGGAAAACCCTGACGGGGCAAGTTTCTTCGGCAAGACACTGAAGTGGCTGATCGGAAGGAATCAGCTTGTGTCCAACAAACAACAGATCTCTCTCTGTAAACTGACAAGAACCTTCCTGAGTGGTAACCATTTATCTTTCAAGCACCAAAGCCTGGCGAAGATTCATAAATGTTAAATTCTGTACACAATATAAGAATTGTCTGATACTGGTGAACTTGGAGGAGTGAGAAGAGATTGGACTGTGAATCAAAGAACTTTTCTGAACTTATACACACACTACATACACGTGCACTTAAAATTAGAAGGGGGTTAAGTAATATTAATAAGTTAAGAGTTTAAGAGAGGGTAGGATATGATAGGTGGAGGGGGGAGGATTGCAGGAAGGGGGAGGAGGAGTCTAGGCTTGGTGGAGAAGCCCCTTTCACACTTGCATCCCAGTAAATCAGCCATTCAGTGTCCCGGGATAGGAGTGGGGGTTTGGCCTTTTCACACTAGACCACATCTCTTTTCTTTTCTTTTCTTTCTTTGGCTTGGCTTCGCGGACGAAGATTTATGGAGGGGGTAAAAAAGTCCACGTCAGCTGCAGGCTCGTTTGTGGCTGACCAGTCCGATGCGGGACAGGCAGACACGATTGCAGCGGTTGCAAGGGAAAATTGGTTGGTTGGGGTTGGGTGTTGGGTTTTTCCTCCTTTGCCTTTTGTCAGTGAGGTGGGCTCTGCGGTCTTCTTCAAAGGAGGCTGCTGCCCGCCAAACTGTGAGGCGCCAAGATGCACGGTTTGAGGCGTTATCAGCCCACTGGCGGTGGTCAATGTGGCAGGCACCAAGAGATTTCTTTAGGCAGTCCTTGTACCTTTTCTTTGGTGCACCTCTGTCACGGTGGCCAGTGGAGAGCTCGCCATATAATACGATCTTGGGAAGGCGATGGTCCTCCATTCTGGAGACGTGACCCATCCAGCGCAGCTGGATCTTCAGCAGCGTGGACTCGATGCTGTCGACCTCTGCCATCTCGAGTACCTCGACGTTAGGGGTGTGAGCGCTCCAATGGATGTTGAGGATGGAGCGGAGACAACGCTGGTGGAAGCGTTCTAGGAGCCGTAGGTGGTGCCGGTAGAGGACCCATGATTCGGAGCCGAACAGGAGTGTGGGTATGACAACGGCTCTGTATACGCTTATCTTTGTGAGGTTTTTCAGTTGGTTGTTTTTCCAGACTCTTTTGTGTAGTCTTCCAAAGGCGCTATTTGCCTTGGCGAGTCTGTTGTCTATCTCATTGTCGATCCTTGCATCTGATGAAATGGTGCAGCCGAGATAGGTAAACTGGTTGACCGTTTTGAATTTTGTGTGCCCGATGGAGATGTGGGGGGGCTGGTAGTCATGGTGGGGAGCTGGCTGATGGAGGACCTCAGTTTTCTTCAGGCTGACTTCCAGGCCAAACATTTTGGCAGTTTCCGCAAAGCAGGACGTCAAGCGCTGAAGAGCTGGCTCTGAATGGGCAACTAAAGCGGCATCATCTGCAAAGAGTAGTTCACGGACAAGTTTCTCTTGTGTCTTGGTGTGAGCTTGCAGGCGCCTCAGATTGAAGAGACTGCCATCCGTGCGGTACCGGATGTAAACAGCGTCTTCATTGTTGGGGTCTTTCATGGCTTGGTTCAGCATCATGCTGAAGAAGATTGAAAAGAGGGTTGGTGCGAGAACACAGCCTTGCTTCACGCCATTGTTAATGGAGAAGGGTTCAGAGAGCTCATTGCTGTATCTGACCCGACCTTGTTGGTTTTCGTGCAGTTGGATAATCATGTTGAGGAACTTTGGGGGATATTTGCCAAAGCCCTTTCCTGCTCACCGTGAGACCACATCTAACTGGGACACGAAATGCTTTCACACTTGCAAGGGTTATCCCTGGCGTTTGGTCTGTTCTCCCTTTAATAGGAAGTGCCTGCAATGCAATTGCCAGTTTCGCACTTGCCTGATCTCAACGCCGGCATTTGCAGACACCAGGGATTGTACTAGGGGAAGAGGCCGGCAATCCCTGGCGTGAGATGTCATCTTCTGACCCTGGCGTTGAGCAGATTTTGCTTTCACACTGGCCACTTTAAAGGCTGCTCGGTCGGTGTTCGCTTCCTGGGATCACTGGCCATTGTGAAAGGGGCTGGACAGGAAGTAGGAACTGGAATGACCAGTTAAGGGGCAGGAAGGCAAGCTGATTAGTGGAATGCAAGTTCATGCCCTGGGGTTGGAGGGGGCCCAGACGAAAAATGCGGATGGTCAGGGTGGGGTAGTGTAAAAGGCCACGGACAGACATGTGAGCTTGAGAGTGTGACTCAGAATTGAAATGGTTGGCTACGGCGAGGGCTCTCCTGTTCCCCCCACACCTTGATGAGACGTCGGTTCTGTAGCTTCACCCTCGCTGCAGAAAGTTTCTGCAGCATTTGAGTCAACAGAATCCTGTGTTTTACCTCCCTTCATTATAATAATCACACGTTTTGTTATGACAACAGATCATTTCATTTCACAGGAGGACTAACCATGAACTCGCACAGCCGGCAGGGACACACACACCCGCCACTGTCCCTTCAAAGCGGGTCACCGGGCTGGGGCTCAACAACAGTGGCGCTGATTGGTCAACTCCCCCACGCGGGAAATCCACGGCCAGTCCCCATTGGCGGGTTGGCCTTGACGTTGAAGGAGCAGGAGGCGCGAATCGCTGCGGAGTCGTTTGAGACGCGGTTGTTGCCGCCGCGGGACTATGGTGAGAGTGTGGCTTCCGGACACGGCGGGGTCGGGGCAGGGGGCACGGGGGCCCTTTGGTGCTCGATCCATGTTAGCTTTTTGCAAACTCCGCCCTATGAATCCACTCTAAAATGCTGTCGCCTACTTTACAAATAAAAAAACCCGTTTATTTGAGGCTGGGTCGCCTGCCGAAAGTGCACGGGCTGCGGGCCGACTTGCTCGATGTCCGCAATAACCCGTGAACTGTTCCTGCGGGCATTAGCGTTCAGTTTCTGGCTGGGCCCCCTACAAATCGGTGGGTGAGTCGCCGAATGAGGAATCAGGCCCACTGCCCCCTCTCCACCCTCCTCTCCACCCTCCCCTCCCTCCTCTCCTCTCCCCTCCCCTCTCTCCCCTCCCCTCCCCTCTCTCCCCTCCCCTCCCCTCTCTCCCCTCCCCTCCTCCCCTCTCTCCCCTCCCCTCCTCCCCTCTCTCTCCTCCCCTCTCTCCCCTCTCTCCCCTCTCTCCCCTCTCCCCTCCCCTCTCCCCCCTCCCCTCTCCCCCCTCCCCTCTCTCCCCTCCCCTCTCTCCCCTCCCTCTCTCCCCTCCCCTCTCTCCCTCCCCTCTCTCCCTCCCCTCCCTCCCCTCCCTCCCCTCCCCTCCCTCCCCTCCCTCCCCTCCCCTCCCTCCCCTCCCTCCCCTCCCCTCCCTCCCCTCCCTCCCCTCCCCTCCCTCCCCTCCCCTCCCTCCCCTCCCCTCCCCTCCCTCCCCTCCCCCCTCTCCCCTCCCCCCTCTCCCCTCCCCCTCTCCTCTCCCCCTCTCCCCTCCCCTCTCTCCCCTCCCCTCTCTCCCCTCCCCTCTCTCCCCTCCCCTCTCTCCCCTCCCCTCTCTCCCCTCCCCTCTCTCCCCTCCCCTCTCTCCCCTCCCCTCTCTCCCCCTCCCCTCTCTCCCCCTCCCCTCTCTCCCCCCTCCCCTCTCTCCCCCCTCCCCTCTCTCCCCCCTCCCCTCTCTCCCCCCTCCCCTCTCTCCCCCCTCCCCTCTCTCCCCCCTCCCCTCTCTCCCCCCTCCCCTCTCTCCCCCCTCCCCTCTCTCCCCCCTCCCCTCTCTCCCCCCTCCCCTCTCTCCCCCCTCCCCTCTCTCCCCCCTCCCCTCTCTCCCCCCTCCCCTCTCTCCCCCCTCCCCTCTCTCCCCCCTCCCCTCTCTCCCCCCTCCCCTCTCTCCCCCCTCCCCTCTCTCCCCCCTCCCCTCTCTCCCCCCTCCCCTCTCTCCCCCCTCCCCTCTCTCCCCCCTCCCCTCTCTCCCCCCTCCCCTCTCTCCCCCCTCCCCTCTCTCCCCCCTCCCCTCTCTCCCCCCTCCCCTCTCTCCCCCCTCCCCTCTCTCCACCCTCCCCTCTCTCCCCCCTCCCCTCTCTCCCCCCTCCCCTCTCTCCCCCCTCCCCTCTCTCCCCCCTCCCCTCTCTCCCCCCTCCCCTCTCTCCCCCCTCCCCTCTCTCCCCCCTCCCCTCTCTCCCCCCTCCCCTCTCTCCCCCCTCCCCTCTCTCCCCCCTCCCCTCTCTCCCCCCTCCCCTCTCTCCCCCCTCCCCTCTCTCCCCCTCCCCTCTCTCCCCCCTCCCCTCCTCCCTCTTACCCCATCCACCCTCAACATCAGGGTTTCCCAGACTGTCTTTCCACTCACATCCCACTTTAAGTAATCCCTATGCCTTCAGTGCTCTGTGATTAGTAAGGGATTGCTTTAGGTGGTGTCTGAGTGGGAAGAGAAGGTTGCAAATCACTGCTCTGGACCCATTTGTTACTGAACTATTTTGCTTGGGAAAAATTGCCCTTGTCCCACTTCCTTTGGAGTTGTGAAAACTGGTTTTCAAACTTTTTCTTTCCACCCACTTTTTATTTCTACCCTAAAGCAATCCCTTACTAACCACAGAGCACCTATGGCATAGGGATTGCTTAAAGTGGTATATGAGTGGAAAGGCTGAGAACCACTGCTCTGGACCCAATTGTGACTGAAATATTTTGCTTGAGAAAAATTGTCAGTGGCCATGAGGTACGCAGAGGGACCTGGGGGTTATGGTACAGAGTTCATTGAAGGTATGCTGGCCTACATAAATCATAGTATAGAGCAGGGGTGTCAAACTCAAATTCACGGAGGGCCAAAATTAAAAACTTGGACTAAGTCAAGGGCCGAACTAAATATTTATTGAAAATTTTCAAAAACACCTGCATGTTTTCTCTTTCAACATATGTAATGTTAAACTTTTTCTTATTAAAATAAATGTTTAATAATAGTTTTGGATAAACTTCAGAAGCATTAACAAATGAGAAATAAAATATTCAATAAATAATATTTTTCTATAGAGGATTTGTCAAATGTTGCTAGTGTGCTGTCGAATAGTAAAATCTGAGGGCTATTGAGAATGTGGGAGAATAACATGATTCCTGAAACAATCAAATGGGTGACTGATTGTGGGCATGAACTCTAGCAGGGTTATTTGCCATGCCCTTTTTCCATTGGTACAGATATCCTTTGGTTTACACACTTTTCAAGTTTTATGCCTAATGAGCTTGTATCCAGGTGCAGGACCATTTTTAACCAGGAATATATTTATCACTGTGACATGAAACTATTGGAAGATCGTTTTATCCTGAGATTAAAGTTCATAATACTTACTAAGGCCTGTGTGCGGGAGGGCGGGGTTTGCGGGCGATCGGGTTGGACAACGACAGTGCGGGGGCATCGGCTCTCGCTGCAGGACGGCATCTCGGCGGATCAGCGGCCCCGTCACCGTGAGCCGCGGGTCGGCCTGCGGCAGGGAGGGGGAGTGGGCAACGGTCCTGGCGAGGTCAGGCCCGAGGCCTCCGGTTCCGGGCGCTGGGAAGCGGCCTTGGCTCCCCCTGACACTGGCCAGGCCCCAAAACCAGAGTCCACGGTGAGACCCTGCAACGTTAACAGAGGAGGTGGGGGCGATTAGCGGGTGACACCAATGCATTCTGGGATTTGTTGTATTACTGTGCATGCGCTATACTGGCGCGGTGGCCAGTGGGCCACCTCTAATATATTTTTGAAATGATCTTGCGGGCCAAATATAATTATATCGCGGGCCAAATTTGGCCCGCGGGCCAGAGTTTGACATGTGTGGTATGGAGTATAGGAGCTGGGAAGTGATACTGCGGCTGTTTAATGCATTGGTGAGGCCAGGTTTGGAGTATTGTCTTCAGTTCTGGTCGCCAAATTATAGAAAGGATGTAGATAAGGTGTTGATGGTACAGAGAAGATTTACAAGGAAGTTGCCTGGATTACAGGGAGAGATTAAGGAGACTGGGACTTTATTCACTGGAATGTACATGGTTTGAGAGGGGATTTGATAGAGGTATTTAAAATTATGAGGGGAATAGATAGACTAGATGTAAATAGACTCCCCTGAGGGCAGGGAGGTTGGAACAAGAGGGGATAAGTTAAAGTTAAGGGGGCAAAACTTTAGGAGAAATGTTAGAGGATGCTTCTTCACTCAGAGAGTGGTGGCAGAATGGAATGATCTTCCAGAGGAGATAGTTGTGGCAGGGTCCCTTCTGTCGTTTAAGAGAAGGTTGGATGTGTACATGGATGTGAGGGGGTTGGAGGGTTATGAGGGGGGAGCTAGTGGAGTTGTTACAGTGAACCGGTGCGTACTCGAAGGGCCAAGATGGCCTGTTTCCGCGCTGTAAATGGTTATATGGTTATTTGGAGTTCTGAAACTGCACATCATGAGTCAATTAGGGATTTAAAACAGTGGTTTTCAAACTTTTTCTATCCACTCATACCTTCAGTAATCCCTTACTAATCACAGAGGACAAATGGCATACTGAAGGTGGGATATGAGTGGGAAAAAAAAGTTGGGGGAAACCCTGCTCTGTATTAAAAAAAAAAGTTTCCCCTTAAATTCCTATTACTGTACATCTCTTCTCCTGTGACTTGCCTCCACCCGCAACCTCACCACTGAACAAATGACTGTTCATGCAATCTATTCCACTTATGATTTTGTACACCTCTAAGAACACCGTTCATCCTCCTGAGCTCCAAGGAATAATGCCCTAGCCTGCTCAAACAAATCCCACAAATCCTAGTAACAGCCTTGTAAATCTCTGCACTCTCTCCTGCTTGACAACACCTTTTCAATAGCATAGTGATCAAAACTGAACATCATGCTTTAAATGGGGCATCACCAGCATCTTATACAGCTACAACATGACCTTCCCTACTTCTATTTTTTTTTAAAAATTGAAGAAACCCGGCTGGTTTCACATCATCCATGTGAGGTAAAGATATTACCGACGTTTTGGGCCTGAGCCCTTTATCAAGGAATAAGCAAAGAACAGGAAGGTTACGGAATAAAGGCTGAAGACTTGCAGGGAGAGAAGTCCAGACCAACAAAAGTTGTTAATTGGATATGATAAGAGGAGAGGTGAGAATTGATTTTTTGGCTCTGTGAAAATAAACGGAAAAGAGAAGAGAGGGTCGGAAACAGGTGGCGGAAAGGCGACCGGGACACCTTTCAGAAAAAGCACCCCCTTCTGCCTTTTCCCCAGATCTGTCTGTCTCTTTCCTTTTCTCTCCTTTCACAGAGCCAAAATCAATTCTTGCCTCCTTATCCAATTAGGAGCTTTTGTTGGTCTCGACTGGCTGGAGTTCCTCCAGCATTTCTGTGGGTTTTTACTCCGATCAGTGTCTGAAGACTTTCGTGTTTCACTCCCAATTTCTTTTCTTGGTATTCTTATGAAAGGTGATGTGCTGAAAGCCTTTTTGACCACCCAATCTACCGGTTTTGCCACTTTCAAGGTTCAGAGCATAAATCCAGCAATATTATTTCAAAATAGGCATGGTGTGATTATAGAGGAGAACATTCAAATGGCACTGCATTTGTATGCATGTGTCTCTTGTCTTCGATGGTAAATGTACTGTTTGCCTAGGTCGTATTTGCATGAACTTAGTCCATATCCTTCTAATCCCTCCCTTTCCATGATTGTGTCCAAATATCTTTTTGAATTTCAGAATTGCGCCCATTTCTGCAGTTTTCTCTGGGGTTCATTCCAGAAATGCACCTTCCTCCGAGAGGAAAATGTTGCCACTCGGGTCTTCTTGAATCTCTCACCTGAAACCTATGGCCTCTAGTTCTAGAATTATCTGCTCTGGAAAAAGACTGAGCATTCCCTGTATTCATAACCTGAATGATTTTATAAACCTCTGTAAGAACAACCTTGAGCCTCCGAGTGTTAAGGGATTAAAGACTCAGCCTATCCAACTTCTCACTATAAACTCAAGCTCTCTGGTCTCAGCAACACCCTGCTGAATATACTCTAACCCTTCCGAACTGCACACACATGGTACTGCAATGCATTGTACAGCTGAATCACAGGGTCCCAACTTTTGTACTCACTGCCTTGTCCAGTGAAGGAAAGAATGCTAAACACCACCTTCACCACATTGTCCACTTGCCATTTACAAAGAATTTGCACCTTACCCCTCGGTCTCCAGGGCACTGCAATGTGCCATCTTCCCTGGTTTGACTTACAAAGTGCATTGTCAGAATTGAAATCTATTTGTCACTCCTTGGCTCTCCTTCCCTACTGATCTAAATGCCGTTATAAACTTAGAAACATTATTTCACTGTCCTCTACAATACCAATTTTGTTATTGGCAAATTTACTAATCAAGGTTCAAGGTTCCTTCAAATTAATGACTGCTATTCAAATTATTAATATAGATAACTCTTCTTTGGCTTGGCTTCGCGGACGAAGATTTATGGAGGGGGTAAAAAGTCCACATCAGCTGCAGGCTCGTTTGTGGCTGACAAGTCCGATGCGGGACAGGCAGACACGGTTGCAGCGGTTGCAGGGGAAAATTGGTTGGTTGGGGTTGGGTGTTGGGTTTTTCCTCCTTTGCCTTTTGTCAGTGAGGTGGGCTCTGCGGTCTTCATCAAAGGAGGTTGCTGCCCGCCAAACTGTGAGGTGCCAAGATACACGGTTTGAGGCGTTATCAGCCCACTGGCGGTGGTCAATGTGGCAGGCACCAAGAGATTTCTTTAGGCAGTCCTTGTACCTTTTCTTTGGTGCACCTCTGTCACGGTGGCCAGTGGAGAGCTCGCCATATAACACGATCTTGGGAAGGCGATGGTCCTCCATTCTGGAGACGTGACCCATCCAGCGCAGCTGGATCTTCAGCAGCGTGGACTATAGATAACTATGTTGCTATGAACCCACTGATTCCCACGGTGCTTGACGACACCTTTTCCCATCATTAGCTCCAGTCAGGATTTTATCCTTTTCTCTCAGTTCCTCAGTCTGCACTGCACCTGCTCCTGGGGCCAACATTAAACCCAAAGATGGACAAGTCTTGTAATAGAAACAACAGATGTTGCAGTTTTTATATTTTTCTCACTTAATACTGTGGGGGTAATACGATTTGGATATGATTCCACTGTGTCAGTTGGATTGGCAGTCACAGCTAAGTCCCTCCTTTGCTCTACCCTCCCCAGGCCGAGGACATGTGTTCAGATGTCTCAGAGTGCAGCAGAATTCAGTCGTCCAGATCAGATTACATGGGATCCAGTGTGAGTGAGGCAGTTCGATACAGAATTAGTTTTATAGAAGATAGGAGCAGGAGTAGGTCATTCGACCCTTCGAGCCTGCTCCGCCATTCAACGAGATCATGGCTGATCTTAAAGTTCAGTACCCCGTCCCCGCCTTCTCTCCGTGACCTTTAATACCCTTATACTGAAGAAATATATCTAATTCCCTCTTAAATATATTTAATGAACCTGCCTCTACTGCCCTCTGTGGCAATGAATTCCACAGATTCACCACCCTCTGGGTAAAGAAATTCCTCCTCATCTCGGTCCTAAATGGTTTGCCTATTATCCTCAAACCATGGCCCTGGGTTCTGGATTTTCCCATCATTGGAAACATCAATTTTCTGCCATAGAGAATATGGTAGGAGACAGAAGGACACAGTGAGGGGTTATTTAAATTAATGACGTACCCACACTCATGTTCGGCTCCAAATCATGGGTCCTCTACCGGCATCACCACCAGCGTTGTCTCCGCTCCATCCTCAACATCCATTGGAGCGCTTTCACCCCTAACGTCGAAGTACTCAAGATGGCAGAGGTCGACAGCATCGAGTCCACGCTGCTGAAGATCCAGCTGCGCTGGGTGGGTCATGTCTCCAGAATGGAGGACCATCGCCTTCCCAAGATCGTGTTATATGGCGAGCTCTCCACTGGCCACCGTGACAGAGGTGCACCAAAGAAGAGGTATAAGGACTGCCTAAAGAAATCTCTTGGTGCCTGCCACATTGACCACCGCCAGTGGGCTGATATCGCCTCAAACCGTGCATCTTGGCGCCTCACAGTTCGGCGGGCAGCAACCTCCTTTGAAGAAGACCGCAGAGCCCACCTCACTGACAAAAGACAAAGGAAACACCCAACCCCAACCAACCAGTTTCCCCTTGCAACCGTGTCTGCCTGTCCCGCATCGGACTTGTCAGCCACAAACAAGCCTGCAGCTGACGTGGACATTACCCCTCTATAAATCTTCGTCCGCGAAGCCAAGCCAAAGAAACAATTGGTGATATAAAAATGAAGAAGGTGATAATGAGATTGCAATAAGATCTAGATCAGCTGAAGAAATGGGGCATGAATGGCAAATGGGGACTTGTGAGATATTGCATTTTGGTAAATTTAATTTCATTTGTCACATCCCTGGTCCAGTGAGGGGTTCTTATTATTCGTGAGCAATTTACAACTGATAGCACTTCCATAATTTTGCTGCGTGTAAATTGATTGGGCAAAATTTAGCCGGATTAGACTTCTTGTGCATTTATAAATGTCTGCTGCTGGTGCGAATGAGGAGAGAGTGGGGAGGGGAGTCACAGCATTTCTCAACCGTGTTGTGAAAATCTCTGGACTGGGTTTAATCAAAGTTGACAAGAAAAATAATTATGGCACTGAATAACTATGTCAGGAACATGCAATGTTCAGTTTAAATAGCAGAAGGAATGCACTGTCTCCCCGCCTCCCCCTTCTAGGACCTCCTATCCCAATGAGCACCTCTTGTTCACTGCAGCGAAGTCTGCAGTGTCACAGTCATCCTATTAGCTATAACAGAACTGATGGAGATCAAATTTCCTGGGATACAGCCATAGAATATGAGAGATGACCTGCAATCAGTTCATACGGAGTCATAGAGTTGTACAACACAGAAGCAGGCCCATCATGCCAATTTATCCATGTTGACCAAGGCACCGACGTAGTGGCACAGATTTACCACAGCTTATCGACAAATAAAGAATACACTCATTAGTTTCTTTAGCACACCATGAAGTCGACTTTTTTTTAAATTCACTAGACACAACATTGCATTTTTCAACTCCCCAAACACCACCCAGCTAAACTCCTCTCACCTCATTAACTTACTGCCACACATGATCCTGACACTTTCACTCTCCTCCTTCCGACGGAGGTAAGTATGCGACAGCAACAGCCCGCCCCC
>NW_027212265.1:0-64028 GCF_036971445.1 Narcine bancroftii | reverse complement strand
TAAAAGAGAGAGAGAAAGGGAGGGAGATAGGTGGCGAGAGAGGAGGGAGGGAAAGAGAGAAGGGGAGGGTTGAGAGAGGGGGAGGGAGGGATAGACGGATAGACAGTGGGAGGGGTTGGAGGGAGAGTGGGAGGGGGTAAAGGGAGGGAGAGTGATGCAGGGAGAGTGATGCAGGGAGAGTGATGCAGGGAGAGAGGAGGGGGAAAGGGAGGGAGGGGGAAAGGGAGGGAGAGGGTGGAGGGAGGGAGAGGGTGGAGGGAGGGGAGGGCAGTGGCAGGGGATCACATCCTGGCTCCGCTGCTGTGTGCCACAGCCTGGGTGTTTTCCAGAAAGAGTTCCACAAGTTGAGGGTTCAGACACTCAGGTGTTGTGGTTCTGCTGCAAGAGAAAGACAAACAGCATCAACAGACAAGAGAGGGAAGGAATCACAGTGACGGACCCGTCCCTACCATTACTGTCCCCCGGTGGTTCACAGTGACGGACCCGTCCCTACCAGTACTATACCCCAGTATTACACAGTGACAGACCCGTCCCCACCAGTAGTGTCCCCGGTGTTACACAGTGACATACCCTACACACCAGTACTGTACCCCGGTGTTACACAGTTGCAGTCCTTTCCCCACCAGTACTGTACCCTAGTGTTACACTGTACCGTCATGTTACACAGTTGCAGTCCTTTCCCCACCAGTACTCTACCCTAGTGTTACACAATGACAGACACATCCTCACCAGTACAGTTCCCCAGTGTTACACAGTGACAGTCCTGTCCCACCAATACTCTACCTCGGAGTTACACAGTTGCAGTCCTTTCCCCACCAGTACTCTACCCTAGTGTTACACAGTGACAGACACGTCCCCACCAGTACAGTTCCCCAGTGTTACACAGTGACAGTCCCGCCCCAACCAGTACTGTCCCCTGACAGACACGTCCCCACCAGTACTGTCCTCCAGTGTTACACAGTGACCGACCTGTCCTTACCAGTACTGTCCCCAGTGTTAAACAGTGACAGACCAACCCCACCAGTACTGTACCCCGTTGCTACACAGTGACTGACCTGACCCAACAGTTCTTTCCCCGGTGTTACACAGTGACAGACTCGTCCCCACCAGTACAGTTCCCCAGTGTTACACAGTGACAGTCCTGTCCCACCAATACTCTACCTCGGAGTTACACAGTTGCAGTCCTTTCCCCACCAGTACTCTACCCTAGTGTTACACAGTGACAGACACGTCCCCACCAGTACTATACCTTCATGTTACACAGTGACAGACCCGTCCTCACAGGTACTGTCCCCCAGTGTTACACAATGACAGAACTGTCCCCCCGTGTTACACAGTGACAGTCCCGTCCCCACCAGTACTATCCCCTGACAGACCAACCCCACCAGTACTGTACCCCGTTGCTACACAGTGACTGACCCGACCCACCAGTACTGCACCCGGTGTTACACAGTGAAAGTCCCGTCCCCACCAGTACTGTCCCCCAGTGTTACACAGTGACAGTCCTGACCCACCAGTACTGTCCCCAAGAGTTACACAGTGACAGACCCGTCCCCACCAGTACTGTTCCCCCGTGTTACAAAGTAACAGACCCGTCCTCACCAGTACTGTACTCCAGTGTTACACAGTGACTGACCCGTCACCACCACTACTGTATCCTTGTGTTACACAGTGACAGACCCGTCACCACGTGTAACACAGTGACAAGCCTCTCCCCACCAGTACTGTCCCTGGTGTTACACAGTGACAGATCCTTGCCCATCATTACTCTCCCCGGTGTTACACAGTGACATACCCGACTCCACCAGTACTGTACTCTTGTGTTACACAGTGACAGACCCGACCCTCCAGTACAGTTCCCCAGTGTTACACAGTGACAGTCCTGTCCCACCAATACTCTACCTCAGAGTTACACAGTTGCAATCCTTTCCCCACCATTACTCTACCCCAGTTTTACACAGTGACAGACACGTCCCCACCAGTATTATACCTTCATGTTACACAGTGACAGACCCGTCCTCACAGGTACTGTCCCCCAGTGTTACACAATGACAGAACTGTCCCCCTGTGTTACACAGTTATAGTCCCGCCCCCACCAGTACTGTCCCCTGACACACCCGTCCCCACCAGTACTGTCCTCCAGTGTTACACAGTGACCGACCTGTCCTTACCAGTACTGTCCCCAGTGTTACACAGTCACAGACCAACCCCACCAGTACTGTACCCCGTTGCTACACAGTGACTGACCCGACCCACCAGTTCTTTCCCCGGTGTTACACAGTGACAGTCCTGACCCACCAGTACTGTCCCCCAGAGTTACACAGTGACAGACCCGTCCCCACCAGTACTGTCCCCCCGTGTTACACAGTAACACTGTACTCCAGTGTTACACAGTGACTGACCCGTCACCACGTGTAACATAGTGACAGGCCTCTCCCCACCAGTACTGTCCCTGGTGTTACACAGTGACAGATCCTTGCCCACCATTACTCTCCCCGGTATTACACAGTGACATACCCGTCTCCACCAGTACTGTACTCTTGTGTTACTCAGTGACAGACCCGACCCTCCAGTACTGTTCCACAGTATTTCACAGTGACAGAACTGTCCGCACATGTAACACAGTAACAGACCTGTCCCCACCAGTACCATACCCCAGTGTTACAGAGTGACCGTCTTGTCTCCACCAGTACTGTCCCCGCTGTTACACAGTGACAGTCCTGTCCCCACCAGTACTGTACTCCAGTGTTACACAGTGACAGACCAGTCCCCACCAGTACTGTACCCCCAGTGTTACACAGTGACAGTCCTGTCCCCACCAGAACTGTCCCCCCGTGTTCCACAGTGACGGAACTGTCCCCCCGAGTTCCACAGTGACGGAACTGTCCCCCCGAGTTCCACAGTGACGGAACTGTCCCCCCGTGTTCCACAGTGACGGAACTGACCCCCGGGTTACACAGTGACGGAACTGTCCCCCGGGTTCCACAGTGACGGAACTGTCCCCCCGTGTTCCACAGTGACGGAACTGTCCCCCCGTGTTCCACAGTGACGGAACTGTCCCCCCGTGTTCCACAGTGACGGAACTGTCCCCCCGTGTTCCACAGTGACGGAACTGTCCCCCCGTGTTCCACAGTGACGGAACTGTCCCCCCGTGTTCCACAGTGACGGACCTGTCCCCCCGTGTTCCACAGTGACGGACCTGTCCCCCCGTGTTCCACAGTGACGGAACTGTCCCCCCGTGTTCCACAGTGACGGAACTGTCCCCCCGTGTTCCACAGTGACGGAACTGTCCCCCCGTGTTCCACAGTGACGGAACTGTCCCCCCGTGTTCCACAGTGACGGAACTGTCCCCCCGTGTTCCACAGTGACGGAACTGTCCCCCCGTGTTCCACAGTGACGGAACTGTCCCCCCCGTGTTCCACAGTGACGGAACTGTCCCCCCGTGTTCCACAGTGACGGAACTGTCCCCCCGTGTTCCACAGTGACGGAACTGTCCCCCCGTGTTCCACAGTGACGGAACTGTCCCCCCGTGTTCCACAGTGACGGACCTGTCCCCCCGTGTTCCACAGTGACGGACCTGTCCCCCCGTGTTCCACAGTGACGGAACTGTCCCCCCGTGTTCCACAGTGACGGAACTGTCCCCCCTTGTTCCACAGTGACGGAACTGTCCCCCCGTGTTCCACAGTGACGGAACTGTCCCCCCGTGTTCCACAGTGACGGAACTGTCCCCCCGTGTTCCACAGTGACGGAACTGTCCCCCCGTGTTCCACAGTGACAGGCCTGTCCCCCCGTGTTCCACAGTGACAGGCCTGTCCCCCCGTGTTCCACAGTGACAGACCAATCCCCACCAATACTGTCCATCAGAGTTACACAGTGACAGTCCTGTCCCCACCATAACTGTCCCCGGTGTTACACAGTGACAGTCCGTCCCCACCAGTACTGTACCCCCATGTTACACAGTGACAGTCCTGTCCCCACCATTACTGTCCCCGGTGTTACACAGTGACAGACCAATCCCCACCAGTACTGTACCCCCGTGTTACACAGTGACAGTCCTGTCCCCACCATTACTGTCCCCGGTGTTACACAGTGACAGACCGATCCCCACCTGTACTGTACCCCCGTGTTACACTGTGACAGAACTGTCCCCCCGTGTTACACTGTGACAGAACTGTCCCCCCGTGTTACACTGTGACAGAACTGTCCCCCGTGTTACACTGTGACAGAACTGTCCCCCCGTGTTACACTGTGACAGAACTGTCCCCCCGTGTTACAGTGACAGAACTGTCCCCCCGTGTTACAGTGACAGAACTGTCCCCCCGTGTTACACAGTGACAGACCCGTCCCCACCAGTATTGTCCCCAGTGTTATACAGTGACAGTCCTGTCCCCACCAGTACTGTCCCCCCGTGTTCCACAGTGACAGACACATCCCCACCAGTACTGTCCCCCCGTGTTCCACAGTGACAGACCCATCCCCACCAGTACTGTCCCCCCGTGTTACACAGTGGCAGAACTGTCCCCCCGTGTTACACAGTGGCAGAACTGTCCCCCCGTGTTATACAGTGACAGACCCGTCCCCACCAGTATTGTCCCCAGTGTTATACAGTGACAGTCCTGTCCCCACCAGTACTGCCCACCAGTACTGTCCCCCCGTGTTCCACAGTGACAGACCATCCCCACCAGTACGGTCCCCCCGTGTTCCACAGTGACAGACCCATCCCCACCAGTACGGTCCCCCCGTGTTCCACAGTGACAGACCCATCCCCACCAGTACGGTCCCCCCGTGTTCCACAGTGACAGACCCATCCCCACCAGTACGGTCCCCCCGTGTTCCACAGTGACAGACCCATCCCCACCAGTACGGTCCCCCCCGTGTTCCACAGTGACAGACCCATCCCCACCAGTACGGTCCCCCCGTGTTCCACAGTGACAGACCCATCCCCACCAGTACGGTCCCCCCGTGTTCCACAGTGACAGGCCTGTCCCCCCGTGTTCCACAGTGACAGGCCTGTCCCCCCGTGTTCCACAGTGACAGGCCTGTCCCCCCGTGTTCCACAGTGACAGGCCTGTCCCCCCGTGTTCCACAGTGACAGGCCTGTCCCCCCGTGTTCCACAGTGACAGGCCTGTCCCCCCGTGTTCCACAGTGACAGGCCTGTCCCCCCGTGTTCCACAGTGACAGGCCTGTCCCCCCGTGTTCCACAGTGACAGGCCTGTCCCCCCGTGTTCCACAGTGACAGGCCTGTCCCCCGGTGTTCCACAGTGACAGGCCTGTCCTCCCGTGTTCCACAGTGACAGGCCTGTCCCCCCGTGTTCCACAGTGACAGGCCTGTCCCCCCGTGTTCCACAGTGACAGGCCTGTCCCCCCGTGTTCCACAGTGACAGACCTGTCCCCCCGTGTTCCACAGTGACAGACCTGTCCCCCCGTGTTACACAGTCACAGTCCTGCCCCCACCAGTACTGTCCTCCAGTGTTACACAGTGACCACCTGTCCTTACCAGTACTGTCCCCAGTGTTACACAGTGACAGACCAACCCCACCAGTACTGTACCCCGTTGCTACACAGTGACTAACCCGACCCACTAGTTCTTTCTCCGGTGTTACACAGTGACAGACTCGTCCCCACCAGTGCTGTCCCCCAGTGTTACACAGTGACAGTCCTGACCCACCATTACTGTCCCCCAGTGTTACACAGTGACAGACCCGTCCCCACCAGTACAGTTCCCCAGTGTTGCACAGTGACAGTCCTGTCCCACCAATACTCTACCTCGGAGTTACACAGTTGCAGTCCTTTCCCCACCAGTACTCTACCCTAGTGTTACACAGTGACAGACACATCCCCACCAGTATTATACCTTCATGTTACACAGTGACAGACCCGTCCACACAGGTACTGTCCCCCAGTGTTACACAATGACAGAACTGTCCCCCCGTGTTACAGAGTGACAGTCCCGTCCCCACCAGTACTATCCCCTGACAGACCAACCCCACCGACACTGTACCCCGTTGCTACACAGTGACTGAACCGACCAACCAGTACTGTCCCACAGTGTTACGCAGTGACAGTCCCGTCCCCACCAGTACTGTACCCCGTTGCTACACAGTGACTGACCCGACCCACCAGTACTGTCCCCCAGTGTTACGCAGTGACAGTCCTGACCCACCATTACTGTCCCCCAGTGTTACACAGTGACAGACCCGTCCCCACCAGTACAGTTCCCCAGTGTTGCACAGTGACAGTCCTGTCCCACCAATACTCTACCTCGGAGTTACACAGTTGCAGTCCTTTCCCCACCAGTACTCTACCCTAGTGTTACACAGTGACAGACACATCCCCACCAGTATTATACCTTCATGTTACACAGTGACAGACCCGTCCACACAGGTACTGTCCCCCAGTGTTACACAATGACAGAACTGTCCCCCCGTGTTACAGAGTGACAGTCCCGTCCCCACCAGTACTATCCCCTGACAGACCAACCCCACCGACACTGTACCCCGTTGCTACACAGTGACTGACCCGACCCACCAGTACTGTCCCACAGTGTTACACAGTGACAGTCCCGTCCCCACCAGTACTGTACCCCGTTGCTACACAGTGACTGACCCGACCCACCAGTACTGTCCCACAGTGTTACACAGTGACAGTCCCGTCCCCACCAGTACTGTACCCCGTTGCAACACAGTGACTGACCCGACCCACCAGTACTGTCCCCCAGTGTTACGCAGTGACAGTCCTGGCCCACCAGTACTGTCCCCCAGAGTTACACAGTGACAGACCCGTCCCCCGTGTTCCACAGTGACAGGCCTGTCCCCCCGTGTTCCACAGTGACAGGCCTGTCCCCCCGTGTTCCACAGTGACAGGCCTGTCCCCCCGTGTTCCACAGTGACAGGCCTGTCCCCCCGTGTTCCACAGTGACAGGCCTGTCCCCCCGTGTTCCACAGTGACAGGCCTGTCCCCCCGTGTTCCACAGTGACAGGCCTGTCCCCCCGTGTTCCACAGTGACAGGCCTGTCCCCCCGTGTTCCACAGTGACAGGCCTGTCCCCCCGTGTTCCACAGTGACAGGCCTGTCCCCCGGTGTTCCACAGTGACAGGCCTGTCCCCCGGTGTTCCACAGTGACAGGCCTGTCCCCCCGTGTTCCACAGTGACAGGCCTGTCCCCCCGGTGTTCCACAGTGACAGGCCTGTCCCCCCGTGTTCCACAGTGACAGGCCTGCCCCCCCGTGTTCCACAGTGACAGGCCTGCCCCCCCGTGTTCCACAGTGACAGGCCTGTCCCCCCGTGTTCCACAGTGACAGACCTGTCCCCCCGTGTTCCACAGTGACAGACCTGTCCCCCCGTGTTACACAGTCACAGACCTGTCCCCCCGTGTTACACAGTCACAGTCCTGCCCCCACCAGTACTGTCCTCCAGTGTTACACAGTGACCACCTGTCCTTACCAGTACTGTCCCCAGTGTTACACAGTGACAGACCAACCCCACCAGTACTGGACCCCGTTGCTACACAGTGACTAACCCGACCCACTAGTTCTTTCTCCGGTGTTACACAGTGACAGACTCGTCCCCACCAGTACTGTCCCCCAGTGTTACACAGTGACAGTCCTGACCCACCATTACTGTCCCCCAGTGTTACACAGTGACAGACCCGTCCCCACCAGTACAGTTCCCCAGTGTTGCACAGTGACAGTCCTGTCCCACCAATACTCTACCTCGGAGTTACACAGTTGCAGTCCTTTCCCCACCAGTACTCTACCCTAGTGTTACACAGTGACAGACACATCCCCACCAGTATTATACCTTCATGTTACACAGTGACAGTCCCGTCCCCACCAGTACTATCCCCTGACAGACCAACCCCACCGACACTGTACCCCGTTGCTACACAGTGACTGACCCGACCCACCAGTACTGTCCCACAGTGTTACGCAGTGACAGTCCCGTCCCCACCAGTACTGTACCCCGTTGCTACACAGTGACTGACCCGACCCACCAGTACTGTCCCCCAGTGTTACGCAGTGACAGTCCTGGCCCACCAGTACTGTCCCCCAGAGTTACACAGTGACAGACCCATCCCCCGTGTTCCACAGTGACAGGCCTGTCCCCCCGTGTTCCACAGTGACAGGCCTGTCCCCCCGTGTTCCACAGTGACAGGCCTGTCCCCCCGTGTTCCACAGTGACAGGCCTGTCCCCCCGTGTTCCACAGTGACAGGCCTGTCCCCCGGTGTTCCACAGTGACAGGCCTGTCCCCCCGTGTTCCACAGTGACAGGCCTGTCCCCCCCGTGTTCCACAGTGACAGGCCTGTCCCCCCGTGTTCCACAGTGACAGGCCTGTCCCCCGGTGTTCCACAGTGACAGGCCTGTCCCCCCGTGTTCCACAGTGACACAGGCCTGTCCCCCCGTGTTCCACAGTGACAGGCCTGTCCCCCCGTGTTCCACAGTGACACAGGCCTGTCCCCCCGTGTTCCACAGTGACAGGCCTGTCCCCCCGTGTTCCACAGTGACAGGCCTGTCCCCCCGTGTTCCACAGTGACAGGCCTGTCCCCCCGTGTTCCACAGTGACAGGCCTGTCCCCCCGTGTTCCACAGTGACAGGCCTGTCCCCCCGTGTTCCACAGTGACAGGCCTGTCCCCCCGTGTTACACAGTGACAGACCTGTCCCCCCGTGTTACACAGTCACAGTCCTGCCCCCACCAGTACTGTCCTCCAGTGTTACACAGTGACCACCTGTCCTTACCAGTACTGTCCCCAGTGTTACACAGTGACAGACCAACCCCACCAGTACTGTACCCCGTTGCTACACAGTGACTAACCCGACCCACTAGTTCTTTCTCCGGTGTTACACAGTGACAGACTCGTCCCCACCAGTACTGTCCCCCAGTGTTACACAGTGACAGTCCTGACCCACCATTACTGTCCCCCAGTGTTACACAGTGACAGACCCGTCCCCACCAGTACAGTTCCCCAGTGTTGCACAGTGACAGTCCTGTCCCACCAATACTCTACCTCGGAGTTACACAGTTGCAGTCCTTTCCCCACCAGTACTCTACCCTAGTGTTACACAGTGACAGACACATCCCCACCAGTATTATACCTTCATGTTACACAGTGACAGACACGTCCACACAGGTACTGTCCCCCAGTGTTACACAATGACAGAACTGTCCCCCCGTGTTACAGAGTGACAGTCCCGTCCCCACCAGTACTATCCCCTGACAGACCAACCCCACCGACACTGTACCCCGTTGCTACACAGTGACTGACCCGACCCACCAGTACTGTCCCACAGTGTTACGCAGTGACAGTCCCGTCCCCACCAGTACTGTACCCCGTTGCTACACAGTGACTGACCCGACCCACCAGTACTGTCCCCCAGTGTTACAGAGACAGACCCGTCCCCATCAGTACAGTTCGCCAGTGTTACACAGTGACAGTCCTGTCCCACCAACACTGTACCCCGGTGTTACACAGTTGCAGTCCTTTCCACACCAGCACCGTACCCTAGTGTTACACAGTGACAGACACGTCCCCACCAGTACTATACCTTCATGTTACACAGTGACAGACCCGTCCTCACAGGTACTGTCCCCCAGTGTTACACAATGACAGAACTGTCCCCTAGTGTTACGCAGTGACAGTCCCGTCCCCACCAGTATTGTCCCCTGACAGACCAACCCCACCAGTACTGTACCCCGTTGCTACACAGTGACTGACCCTACCCACCAGTACTGTACCCCGGTGTTACACAGTGACATACCCTACACACCAGTACTGTACCCCGGTGTTACACAGATGCAGTCCTTTCCCCACCTGTACTGTACCCTAGTGTTACACTGTGCCATCATGTTACACAGTGACAGACTCGTCCCCACCAGTACTGTCCCCCAGTGTTACAGTGACAGTCCTGACCCACCAGTACTGTCCCCCAGTGTTACACAGTGACAGACCTATCCCCACCAGTACAGTTCCCCAGTGTTACACAGTGACAGTCCCGCCCCCACCAGTACTGTCCCCTGACAGACACGTCCCCACCAGTACTGTCCTCCAGTGTTACACAGTGACCGACCTGTCCTTACCAGTACTGTCCCCAGTGTTACACAGTGACAGACCAACCCCACCAGTACTGTACCCCGTTGCTACACAGTGACTGACCTGACCCAACAGTTCTTTCCCCGGTGTTACACAGTGACAGACTCGTCCCCACCAGTACAGTTCCCCAGTGTTACACAGTGACAGTCCTGTCCCACCAATACTCTACCTCGGAGTTACACAGTTGCAGTCCTTTCCCCACCAGTACTCTACCCTAGTGTTACACAAGGACAGACACGTCCCCACCAGTACTATACCTTCATGTTACACAGTGACAGACCCGTCCTCACAGGTACTGTCCCCCAGTGTTACACAATGACAGAACTGTCCCCCCGTGTTACACAGTGACAGTCCCGTCCCCACCAGTACTATCCCCTGACAGACCAACCCCACCAGTACTGTACCCCGTTGCTACACAGTGACTGACCCGACCCACCAGTAGTGCACCCGGTGTTACACAGTGAAAGTCCCGTCCCCACCAGTACTGTCCCCCAGTGTTACACAGTGACAGTCCTGACCCACCAGTACTGTCCCCAAGAGTTACACAGTGACAGACCCGTCCCCACCAGTACTGTCCCCCCGTGTTACAAAGTAACAGACCCGTCCTCACCAGTACTGTACTCCAGTGTTACACAGTGACTGACCCGTCACCACCATTACTGTACCCCGGTGTTACACAGTTGCAGTCCTTTCCCCACCAGTACTGTACCCGAGTGTTACACTGTGCCGTCATGTTAAACAGTGACAGACTCGTCCCCACCAGTACTGTCCCCCAGTGTTACACAGTGACAGTCCTGACCCACCAGTACTGTCCCCCAGTGTTACACAGTGACAGACCCATCCCCACCAGTACAGTTCCCCAGTGTTACACAGTGACAGTCCTGTCCCACCAATACTCTACCTCAGAGTTACACAGTTGCAGTCCTTTCCCCACCAGTACTCTACCCTAGTTTTACACAGTGACAGACACGTCCCCACCAGTATTATACCTTCATGTTACACAGTGACAGACCCGTCCTCACAGGTACTGTCCCCCAGTGTTACACAATGACAGAACTGTCCCCCTGTGTTAAACAGTTACAGTCCCGCCCCCACCAGTACTGTCCCCTGACAGACCAACCCCACCAGTACTGTACCCCGTTGCTACACAGTGACTGACCCGACCCACCAGTACTGTCCCTCAGTGTAACGCAGTGACAGTCCCGGCCCCACCAATACTGTCCCCGGTGTTACACAGTGAAAGTCCCGTCCCCACCAGTACTGTCCCCCAGTGTTACACAGTGACAGTCCTGACCCACCAGTACTGTCCCCCAGAGTTACACAGTGACAGACCCGTCCCCACCAGTACTGTCCCCCCGTGTTACACAGTAACACTGTACTCCAGTGTTACACAGTGACTGACCCGTCACCACATGTAACATAGTGACAGGCCTCTCCCCACCAGTACTGTCCCTGGTGTTACACAGTGACAGATCCTTGCCCACCATTACTCTCCCCGGTGTTACATAGTGACATACCCGTCTCCACCAGTACTGTACTCTTGTGTTACTCAGTGACAGACCCGACTCTCCAGTACTGTTCCACAGTATTACACAGTGACAGAACTGTCCGCACATGTAACACAGTAACAGACCTGTCCCCACCAGTACCATACCCCAGTGTTACAGAGTGACAGTCCCGTCCACACCAGTACTGTCGCCCAGTGTTACACAGTGACGGTCTTGTCTCCACCAGTACTGTCCCCGCTGTTACACAGTGACGGTCCTGTCCCCACCAGTACTGTCCCCGGTGTTCCACAGTGACGGAACCGTCCCCACCAGTACTGTCCCCCCGTGTTCCACAGTGACGGAACCGTCCCCACCAGTACTGTCCCCCCGTGTTCCACAGTGACGGAACCGTCCCCACCAGTACTGTCCCCCCGTGTTCCACAGTGACGGAACCGTCCCCACCAGTACTGTCCCCCCGTGTTCCACAGTGACGGAACCGTCCCCCCGTGTTCCACAGTGACGGAACCGTCCCCCCGTGTTCCACAGTGACGGAACCGTCCCCCCGTGTTCCACAGTGACGGAACCGTCCCCCCGTGTTCCACAGTGACGGAACCGTCCCCCCGTGTTCCACAGTGACGGAACCGTCCCCCCGTGTTCCACAGTGACGGAACCGTCCCCCCGTGTTCCACAGTGACGGAACCGTCCCCCCGTGTTCCACAGTGACGGAACCGTCCCCCCGTGTTCCACAGTGACGGAACCGTCCCCCGGTGATCCACAGTGACAGGCCTGTCCCCCGGTGTTCCACAGTGACAGGCCTGTCCCCCGGTGTTCCACAGTGACAGGCCTGTCCCCCCGGTGTTCCACAGTGACAGGCCTGTCCCCCCCGTGTTCCACAGTGACAGGCCTGTCCCCCCGTGTTCCACAGTGACAGGCCTGTCCCCCCGTGTTCCACAGTGACAGGCCTGTCCCCCCGTGTTCCACAGTGACAGGCCTGTCCCCCCGTGTTCCACAGTGACAGGCCTGTCCCCCCGTGTTCCACAGTGACAGGCCTGTCCCCCCGTGTTCCACAGTGACAGGCCTGTCCCCCCGTGTTCCACAGTGACAGGCCTGTCCCCCCGTGTTCCACAGTGACAGGCCTGTCCCCCCGTGTTACACAGTCACAGACCTGTCCCCCCGTGTTACACAGTCACAGTCCTGCCCCCACCAGTACTGTCCTCCAGTGTTACACAGTGACCACCTGTCCTTACCAGTACTGTCCCCAGTGTTACACAGTGACAGACCAACCCCACCAGTACTGTACCCCGTTGCTACACAGTGACTAACCCGACCCACTAGTTCTTTCTCCGGTGTTACACAGTGACAGACTCGTCCCCACCAGTACTGTCCCCCAGTGTTACACAGTGACAGTCCTGACCCACCATTACTGTCCCCCAGTGTTACACAGTGACAGACCCGTCCCCACCAGTACAGTTCCCCAGTGTTGCACAGTGACAGTCCTGTCCCACCAATACTCTACCTCGGAGTTACACAGTTGCAGTCCTTTCCCCACCAGTACTCTACCCTAGTGTTACACAGTGACAGACACATCCACACAGGTACTGTCCCCCAGTGTTACACAATGACAGAACTGTCCCCCCGTGTTACAGAGTGACAGTCCCGTCCCCACCAGTACTATCCCCTGACAGACCAACCCCACCGACACTGTACCCCGTTGCTACACAGTGACTGACCCGACCCACCAGTACTGTCCCACAGTGTTACACAGTGACAGTCCCGTCCCCACCAGTACTGTACCCCGTTGCTACACAGTGACTGACCCGACCCACCAGTACTGTCCCCCAGTGTTACGCAGTGACAGTCCTGGCCCACCAGTACTGTCCCCCAGAGTTACACAGTGACAGACACGTCCCCACCAGTACTGTCCCCCAGTGTTACAGAGACAGACCCGTCCCCATCAGTACAGTTCCCCAGTGTTACACAGTGACAGTCCTGTCCCACCAATACTGTACCCCGGTGTTACACAGTTGCAGTCCTTACCACACCAGTACTGTCCCCCAGTGTTACACAGTGACAGTCCCGCCCCCACCAGTACTGTCCCCTGACAGACACGTCCCCACCAGTACTGTCCTCCAGTGTTACACAGTGACCGACCTGTCCTTACCAGTACTGTCCCCAGTGTTACACAGTGACAGACCAACCCCACCAGTACTGTACCCCGTTGCTACACAGTGACTGACCTGACCCAACAGTTCTTTCCCCGGTGTTACACAGTGACAGACTCGTCCCCACCAGTACAGTTCCCCAGTGTTACACAGTGACAGTCCTGTCCCACCAATACTCTACCTCGGAGTTACACAGTTGCAGTCCTTTCCCCACCAGTACTCAACCCTAGTGTTACACAGTGACAGACACGTCCCCACCAGTACTATACCTTCATGTTACACAGTGACAGACCCGTCCTCACAGGTACTGTCCCCCAGTGTTACACAATGACAGAACTGTCCCCCCGTGTTACACAGTGACAGTCCCGTCCCCACCAGTACTATCCCCTGACAGACCAACCCCACCAGTACTGTACCCCGTTGCTACACAGTGACTGACCCGACCCACCAGTAGTGCACCCGGTGTTACACAGTGAAAGTCCCGTCCCCACCAGTACTGTCCCCCAGTGTTACACAGTGACAGTCCTGACCCACCAGTACTGTCCCCAAGAGTTACACAGTGACAGACCCGTCCCCACCAGTACTGTCCCCCCGTGTTACAAAGTAACAGACCCGTCCTCACCAGTACTGTACTCCAGTGTTACACAGTGACTGACCCGTCACCACCATTACTGTATCCTTGTGTTACACAGTGACAGACCCGTCACCACGTGTAACACAGTGACAAGCCTCTCCCCACCAGTACTGTCCCTGGTGTTACACAGTGACAGATCCTTGCCCATCATTACTCTCCCCGGTGTTACACAGTGACATACCCATCTCCACCAGTACTGTACTCTTGTGTTACACAGTGACAGACCCGACCCTCCAGTACTGTTCCACAGTATTACACAGTGACAGAACTGTCCGCACATGTAACACAGTAACAGACCTGTCCCCACCAGTACCATAGCCCAGTGTTACAGAGTGACAGTCCCATCTCCACCAGTACTGTTCACCCAGTGTTACACAGTGACAGTCCTGTCTCCAACAGTACTGTCCCCGCTGTTACACAGTGACAGTCCTGTCTCCACCAGTACTGGCCCCCAGTGTTACACAGTGACAATCCTGTCCCCTCCAGTACTGTCTCCCAGTGTTACACAGTGACAATCCTGTCCCCTCCAGAACTGTCTCCAAGTGTTCCACAGTGACAGACCAATCCCCACCAGTACTGTACCCCCGTGTTACACAGTGACAGTCCTATCCCCACCATTACTGTCCCCCAGTGTTACACAGTGACAGTCCTGTCTCCACCAGTATTGGCCCCCAGTGTTACACAGTGACAATCCTGTCCCCTCCAGAACTGTCTCCAAGTGTTCCACAGTGACAGACCAATCCCCACCAGTACTGTACCCCCGTGTTACACAGTGACAGTCCTGTCCCCACCATTACTGTCCCCCAGTGTTACACAGTGACAGTCCTGTCCCCACCATTACTGTCCCCGGTGTTACACAGTTGCAGTCCTTTCCCCACCAGTACTGTACCCTAGTGTTACACAGTGACAGACACGTCCCCACCAGTACTATACCTTCATGTTACACAGTGACAGACCTGTCCTCACAGGTACTGTCCCCCATTGTTACACAATGACAGAACTGCCCCCCCATGTTACACAGTGACTGTCCCGTCCCCACCAGTAGTGTCCCCAGTGTTACACAGTGACATACCCTACACACCAGTACTGTACCCCGGTGTTACACAGTTGCAGTCCTTTCCCCACCAGTACTGTACCCGAGTGTTACACTGTGCTGTCATGTGAGAAAGTGACAGACTGGTCCCCACCAGTACCGTCCCCCCGTGTTCCACGGCGACGGGCCCGTCCCCCCGTGTTCCACGGCGACGGGCCCGTCCCCCCGTGTTCCACGGCGACGGGCCCGTCCCCCCGTGTTCCACGGCGACGGGCCCGTCCCCCCGTGTTCCACGGCGACGGGCCCGTCCCCCCGTGTTCCACGGCGACGGGCCCGTCCCCCCGTGTTCCACGGCGACGGGCCCGTCCCCCCGTGTTCCACGGCGACGGGCCCGTCCCCCCGTGTTCCACGGCGACGGGCCCGTCCCCCCCGTGTTCCACGGCGACGGGCCCGTCCCCCCCGTGTTCCACGGCGACGGGCCCGTCCCCCCCGTGTTCCACGGCGACGGGCCCGTCCCCCCCGTGTTCCACGGCGACGGGCCCGTCCCCCCCGTGTTACACGGCGACGGGCCCGTCCCCCCCGTGTTACACGGCGACGGGCCCGTCCCCCCCGTGTTACACGGCGACGGGCCTGTCCCCCGGTGTTACAGAGTGACATACCCTACCCACCAGTACTGTACCCAAGTGTTACACTGTACCGTCATGTTATACAGTGACAGACCCGTCCTCACAGGTACTGTCCCCCATTGTTACACAATGACAGAACTGCCCCCCCGTGTTACACAGTGACAGTCCCGTCCCCACCAGTAGTGTCCCCGGTGTTACACAGTGACATACCCTACACACCAGTACTGTACCCCGGTGTTACACAGTTGCAGTCCTTTCCCCACCAGTACTGTCCCCAAGAGTTGCACAGTGACAGACCCGTCCCCACCAGTACTGTCCCCCAGTGTTACACAGTGACAGTCCTGACCCACCAGTACTGTCCCCAAGAGTTACACAGTGACAGACCCGTCCCCACCAGTACTGTCCCCCAGTGTTACACAGTGACAGTCCTGACCCACCAGTACTGTCCCCAAGAGTTACACAGTGACAGACCCATCCCCACCAGTACAGTTCCCCAGTGTTACACAGTGACAGTCCTGTCCCACCAATACTCTACCTCAGAGTTACACTGTTGCAGTCCTTTCCCCACCAGTACTCTACCCTAGTTTTACACAGTGACAGACACGTCCCCACCAGTATTATACCTTCATGTTACACAGTGACAGTCCCGCCCCCACCAGTACTGTCCCCTGACAGACCAACCCCACCAGTACTGTACCCCGTTGCTACACAGTGACTGACCCGACCCACCAGTACTGTCCCACAGTGTTACACAGTGACAGTCCCGTCCCCACCAGTACTGTACCCCGTTGCTACACAGTGACTGACCCGACCCACCAGTACTGTCCCCCAGTGTTACGCAGTGACAGTCCTGGCCCACCAGTACTGTCCCCCAGAGTTACACAGTGACAGACTCGTCCCCACCAGTACTGTCCCCCAGTGTTACAGAGACAGACCCGTCCCCATCAGTACAGTTCCCCAGTGTTACACAGTGACAGTCCTGTCCCACCAATACTGTACCCCGGTGTTACACAGTTGCAGTCCTTTCCACACCAGTACTGTCCCCCAGTGTTACACAGTGACAGTCCCGCCCCCACCAGTACTGTCCCCTGACAGACACGTCCCCACCAGTACTGTCCTCCAGTGTTACACAGTGACCGACCTGTCCTTACCAGTACTGTCCCCAGTGTTACACAGTGACAGACCAACCCCACCAGTACTGTACCCCGTTGCTACACAGTGACTGACCTGACCCAACAGTTCTTTCCCCGGTGTTACACAGTGACAGACTCGTCCCCACCAGTACAGTTCCCCAGTGTTACACAGTGACAGTCCTGTCCCACCAATACTCTACCTCGGAGTTACACAGTTGCAGTCCTTTCCCCACCAGTACTCAACCCTAGTGTTACACAGTGACAGACACGTCCCCACCAGTACTATACCTTCATGTTACACAGTGACAGACCCGTCCTCACAGGTACTGTCCCCCAGTGTTACACAATGACAGAACTGTCCCCCCGTGTTACACAGTGACAGTCCCGTCCCCACCAGTACTATCCCCTGACAGACCAACCCCACCAGTACTGTACCCCGTTGCTACACAGTGACTGACCCGACCCACCAGTACTGCACCCGGTGTTACACAGTGAAAGTCCCGTCCCCACCAGTACTGTCCCCCAGTGTTACACAGTGACAGTCCTGACACACCAGTACTGTCCCCAAGAGTTACACAGTGACAGACCCGTCCCCACCAGTACTGTCCCCCCGTGTTACAAAGTAACAGACCCGTCCTCACCAGTACTGTACTCCAGTGTTACACAGTGACTGACCCGTCACCACCATTACTGTATCCTTGTGTTACACAGTGACAGACCCGTCACCACGTGTAACACAGTGACAAGCCTCTCCCCACCAGTACTGTCCCTGGTGTTACACAGTGACAGATCCTTGCCCATCATTACTCTCCCCGGTGTTACACAGTGACATACCCATCTCCACCAGTACTGTACTCTTGTGTTACACAGTGACAGACCCGACCCTCCAGTACTGTTCCACAGTATTACACAGTGACAGAACTGTCCGCACATGTAACACAGTAACAGACCTGTCCCCACCAGTACCATAGCCCAGTGTTACAGAGTGACAGTCCCATCTCCACCAGTACTGTTCACCCAGTGTTACACAGTGACAGTCCTGTCTCCAACAGTACTGTCCCCGCTGTTACACAGTGACAGTCCTGTCTCCACCAGTACTGGCCCCCAGTGTTACACAGTGACAATCCTGTCCCCTCCAGTACTGTCTCCCAGTGTTACACAGTGACAATCCTGTCCCCTCCAGAACTGTCTCCAAGTGTTCCACAGTGACAGACCAATCCCCACCAGTACTGTACCCCCGTGTTACACAGTGACAGTCCTGTCCCCACCATTACTGTCCCCCAGTGTTACACAGTGACAGTCCTGTCCCCACCATTACTGTCCCCGGTGTTACACAGTTGCAGTCCTTTCCCCACCAGTACTGTACCCTAGTGTTACACAGTGACAGACACGTCCCCACCAGTACTATACCTTCATGTTACACAGTGACAGACCTGTCCTCACAGGTACTGTCCCCCATTGTTACACAATGACAGAACTGCCCCCCCATGTTACACAGTGACTGTCCCGTCCCCACCAGTAGTGTCCCCAGTGTTACACAGTGACATACCCTACACACCAGTACTGTACCCCGGTGTTACACAGTTGCAGTCCTTTCCCCACCAGTACTGTACCCGAGTGTTACACTGTGCTGTCATGTGAGAAAGTGACAGACTCGTCCCCACCAGTACCGTCCCCCCGTGTTCCACGGCGACGGGCCCGTCCCCCCGTGTTCCACGGCGACGGGCCCGTCCCCCCGTGTTCCACGGCGACGGGCCCGTCCCCCCGTGTTCCACGGCGACGGGCCCGTCCCCCCGTGTTCCACGGCGACGGGCCCGTCCCCCCGTGTTCCACGGCGACGGGCCCGTCCCCCCGTGTTCCACGGCGACGGGCCCGTCCCCCCGTGTTCCACGGCGACGGGCCCGTCCCCCCGTGTTCCACGGCGACGGGCCCGTCCCCCCGTGTTCCACGGCGACGGGCCCGTCCCCCCCGTGTTACACGGCGACGGGCCCGTCCCCCCCGTGTTACACGGCGACGGGCCCGTCCCCCCCGTGTTACACGGCGACGGGCCTGTCCCCCGGTGTTACAGAGTGACATACCCTACCCACCAGTACTGTACCCAAGTGTTACACTGTACCGTCATGTTATACAGTGACAGACCCGTCCTCACAGGTACTGTCCCCCATTGTTACACAATGACAGAACTGCCCCCCCGTGTTACACAGTGACAGTCCCGTCCCCACCAGTAGTGTCCCCGGTGTTACACAGTGACATACCCTACACACCAGTACTGTACCCCGGTGTTACACAGTTGCAGTCCTTTCCCCACCAGTACTGTCCCCAAGAGTTACACAGTGACAGACCCGTCCCCACCAGTACTGTCCCCCAGTGTTACACAGTGACAGTCCTGACCCACCAGTACTGTCCCCAAGAGTTACACAGTGACAGACCCATCCCCACCAGTACAGTTCCCCAGTGTTACACAGTGACAGTCCTGTCCCACCAATACTCTACCTCAGAGTTACACTGTTGCAGTCCTTTCCCCACCAGTACTCTACCCTAGTTTTACACAGTGACAGACACGTCCCCACCAGTATTATACCTTCATGTTACACAGTGACAGTCCCGCCCCCACCAGTACTGTCCCCTGACAGACCAACCCCACCAGTACTGTACCCCGTTGCTACACAGTGACTGACCCGACCCACCAGTACTGTCCCACAGTGTTACACAGTGACAGTCCCGGCCCCACCAGTACTGTCCCCGGTGTTACACAGTGAAAGTCCCGTCCCTACCAGTACTGTACTCCAGTGTTACACAGTGACTGACCCGTCACCACGTGTAACACAGTGACAGGCCTCTCCCCACCAGTTATGTCCCTGGTGTTACACAGTGACAGATCCTTGCCCACCATTACTCTCCCCGGTGTTACACAGTGACATACCCGTCTCCACCAGTACTGTACTCTTGTGTTACTCAGTGACAGACCCGACCCTCCAGTACTGTTCCACAGTATTTCACAGTGACAGAACTGTCCGCACATGTAACACAGTAACAGACCTGTCCCCACCAGTACCATACCCCAGTGTTACACAGTGACAGTCCGTCCCCACCAGTACTGTACTCCAGTGTTACACAGTGACAGACCAGTCCCCACCAGTACTGTACCCCCGTGTTACAGTGACAGAACTGTCCCCCCGTGTTACACAGTGACAGACCTGTCCCCCCGTCTTACACAGTGACAGACCTGTCCCCCCGTCTTACACAGTGACAGACCTGTCCCCCCGTCTTACACAGTGACAGACCTGTCCCCCCGTCTTACACAGTGACAGACCTGTCCCCCCGTCTTACACAGTGACAGACCTGTCCCCCCGTCTTACACAGTGACAGACCTGTCCCCCCGTCTTACACAGTGACAGACCTGTCCCCCCGTCTTACACAGTGACAGACCTGTCCCCCCGTCTTACACAGTGACAGACCTGTCCCCCCGTCTTACACAGTGACAGACCTGTCCCCCCGTCTTACACAGTGACAGACCTGTCCCCCCGTCTTACACAGTGACAGACCTGTCCCCCCGTCTTACACAGTGACAGACCTGTCCCCCCGTGTTACAGAGTGACAGTCCCGTCTCCACCAGCACTGTCCCCGGTGTTACACAGTGACATACCCTACCCACCAGTACTGTACCCAAGTGTTACACTGTACCGTCATGTTATACAGTGACAGACCCGTCCTCACAGGTACTGTCCCCCATAGTTACACAATGACAGAACTGCCCCCCCGTGTTACACAGTGACAGTCCCGTCCCCACCAGTAGTGTCCCCGGTGTTACACAGTGACATACCCTACACACCAGTACTGTACCCCGGTGTTACACAGTTGCAGTCCTTTCCCCACCAGTACTGTCCCCAAGAGTTACACAGTGACAGACCCGTCCCCACCAGTACTGTCCCCCAGTGTTACACAGTGACAGTCCTGACCCACCAGTACTGTCCCCAAGAGTTACACAGTGACAGACCCGTCCCCACCAGTACTGTCCCCCAGTGTTACACAGTGACAGTCCTGACCCACCAGTACTGTCCCCAAGAGTTACACAGTGACAGACCCATCCCCACCAGTACAGTTCCCCAGTGTTACACAGTGACAGTCCTGTCCCACCAATACTCTACCTCAGAGTTACACTGTTGCAGTCCTTTCCCCACCAGTACTCTACCCTAGTTTTACACAGTGACAGACACGTCCCCACCAGTATTATACCTTCATGTTACACAGTGACAGTCCCGCCCCCACCAGTACTGTCCCCTGACAGACCAACCCCACCAGTACTGTACCCCGTTGCTACACAGTGACTGACCCGACCCACCAGTACTGTCCCCCAGTGTAACGCAGTGACAGTCCCGGCCCCACCAGTACTGTCCCCGGTGTTACACAGTGAAAGTCCCGTCCCTACCAGTACTGTACACCAGTGTTACACAGGGACTGACCCGTCACCACGTGTAACACAGTGACAGGCCTCTCCCCACCAGTACTGTCCCTGGTGTTACACAGTGACAGATCCTTGCCCACCATTACTCTCCCCGGTGTTACACAGTGACATACCCGTCTCCACCAGTACTGTACTCTTGTGTTATTCAGTGACAGACCCGACCCTCCAGTACTGTTCCACAGTATTTCACAGTGACAGAACTGTCCGCACATGTAACACAGTAACAGACCTGTCCCCACCAGTACCATACCCCAGTGTTACACAGTGACAGTCCGTCCCCACCAGTACCGTACTCCCGTGTTACACAGTGACAGTCCGTCCCCACCAGTACCGTACTCCCGTGTTACACAGTGACAGTCCGTCCCCACCAGTACCGTACTCCCGTGTTACACAGTGACAGTCCGTCCCCACCAGTACCGTACTCCCGTGTTACACAGTGACAGACCAGTCCCCACCAGTACCGTACCCCCGTGTTACAGTGACAGACCTGTCCCCCCGTGTTACACAGTGACAGACCTGTCCCCCCGTCTTACACAGTGACAGACCTGTCCCCCCGTCTTACACAGTGACAGACCTGTCCCCCCGTCTTACACAGTGACAGACCTGTCCCCCCGTCTTACACAGTGACAGACCTGTCCCCCCGTCTTACACAGTGACAGACCTGTCCCCCCGTCTTACACAGTGACAGACCTGTCCCCCCGTCTTACACAGTGACAGACCTGTCCCCCCGTCTTACACAGTGACAGACCTGTCCCCCCGTCTTACACAGTGACAGACCTGTCCCCCCGTCTTACACAGTGACAGACCTGTCCCCCCGTCTTACACAGTGACAGACCCGTCCCCCCGTCTTACACAGTGACAGACCCGTCCCCCCGTCTTACACAGTGACAGACCCGTCCCCCCGTCTTACACAGTGACAGACCCGTCCCCCCGTCTTACACAGTGACAGACCCGTCCCCCCGTCTTACACAGTGACAGACCCGTCCCCCCGTCTTACACAGTGACAGACCCGTCCCCCCGTCTTACACAGTGACAGACCCGTCCCCCCGTCTTACACAGTGACAGACCCGTCCCCCCGTCTTACACAGTGACAGACCCGTCCCCACCAGTATTGTCCCCAGTGTTACACAGTGACAGTCCCGTCCCCACCAGTATTGTCCCCAGTGTTACACAGTGACAGTCCCGTCCCCACCAGTACTGTCCCCCCGTGTTACACAGTGACAGTCCCGTCCCCACCAGTACTGTCCCCCCGTGTTACACAGCGACAGTCCCGTCCCCACCAGTACTGTCCCCCCGTGTTACACAGCGACAGTCCCGTCCCCACCAGTACTGTCCCCCCGTGTTACACAGCGACAGACCCGTCCCCACCAGTACTGTCCCCCCGTGTTACACAGCGACAGTCCCGTCCCCACCAGTACTGTCCCCCCGTGTTACACGGCGACAGTCCCGTCCCCACCAGTACTGTCCCCCCGTGTTACACGGCGACAGTCCCGTCCCCACCAGTACTGTCCCCCCGTGTGACACGGCGACGGGCCCGTCCCCCCGTGTGACACGGCGACGGGCCCGTCCCCCCGTGTGACACGGCGACGGGCCCGTCCCCCCGTGTGACACGGCGACGGGCCCGTCCCCCCGTGTCACACGGCGACGGGCCCGTCCCCCCGTGTCACACGGCGACGGGCCCGTCCCCCCGTGTCACACGGCGACGGGCCCGTCCCCCCGTGTCACACGGCGACGGGCCCGTCCCCCCGTGTCACACGGCGACGGGCCCGTCCCCCCGTGTCACACGGCGACGGGCCCGTCCCCCCGTGTCACACGGCGACGGGCCCGTCCCCCCGTGTCACACGGCGACGGGCCCGTCCCCCCGTGTCACACGGCGACGGGCCCGTCCCCCCGTGTCACACGGCGACGGGCCCGTCCCCCCGTGTCACACGGCGACGGGCCCGTCCCCCCGTGTCACACAGCGGGACAGGCCCGTCCCCCCGTGTCACACAGCGGGACAGGCCCGTCCCCCCGTGTTACACAGCGGGACAGGCCCGTCCCCCCGTGTTACACAGCGGGACAGGCCCGTCCCCCCGTGTTACACAGCGGGACAGGCCCGTCCCCCCGTGTTACACAGCGACAGGCCTGTCCCCCCGTGTTACACAGCGACAGGCCTGTCCCCCCGTGTTACACAGCGACAGGCCTGTCCCCCCGTGTTACACAGCGACAGGCCTGTCCCCCCGTGTTACACAGCGACAGGCCTGTCCCCCCGTGTTACACAGCGACAGGCCTGTCCCCCCGTGTTACACAGCGACAGGCCTGTCCCCCCGTGTTACAGAGTGACAGTCCCGTCTCCACCAGCACTGTCCCCGGTGTTACACAGTGACATACCCTACCCACCAGTACTGTACCCAAGTGTTACACTGTACCGTCATGTTATACAGTGACAGACCCGTCCTCACAGGTACTGTCCCCCATTGTTACACAATGACAGAACTGCCCCCCCGTGTTACACAGTGGCAGTCCCGTCCCCACCAGTAGTGTCCCCGGTGTTACACAGTGACATACCCTACACTCCAGTACTGTACCCCGGTGTTACACAGTTGCAGTCCTTTCCCCACCAGTACTGTCCCCAAGAGTTACACAGTGACAGACCCGTCCCCACCAGTACTGTCCCCCAGTGTTACACAGTGACAGTCCTGACCCACCAGTACTGTCCCCAAGAGTTACACAGTGACAGACCCGTCCCCACCAGTACTGTCCCCCAGTGTTACACAGTGACAGTCCTGACCCACCAGTACTGTCCCCAAGAGTTACACAGTGACAGACCCATCCCCACCAGTACAGTTCCCCAGTGTTACACAGTGACAGTCCTGTCCCACCAATACTCTACCTCAGAGTTACACTGTTGCAGTCCTTTCCCCACCAGTACTCTACCCTAGTTTTACACAGTGACAGACACGTCCCCACCAGTATTATACCTTCATGTTACACAGTGACAGTCCCGCCCCCACCAGTACTGTCCCCTGACAGACCAACCCCACCAGTACTGTACCCCGTTGCTACACAGTGACTGACCCGACCCACCAGTACTGTCCCCCAGTGTAACGCAGTGACAGTCCCGGCCCCACCAGTACTGTCCCCGGTGTTACACAGTGAAAGTCCCGTCCCTACCAGTACTGTACTCCAGTGTTACACAGTGACTGACCCGTCACCACGTGTAACACAGTGACAGGCCTCTCCCCACCACTACTGTCCCTGGTGTTACACAGTGACAGATCCTTGCCCACCATTACTCTCCCCGGTGTTACACAGTGACATACCCGTCTCCACCAGTACTGTACTCTTGTGTTACTCAGTGACAGACCCGACCCTCCAGTACTGTTCCACAGTATTTCACAGTGACAGAACTGTCCGCACATGTAACACAGTAACAGACCTGTCCCCACCAGTACCATACCCCAGTGTTACACAGTGACAGTCCAGTCCCCACCAGTACTGTACTCCAGTGTTACACAGTGACAGACCAGTCCCCACCAGTACTGTACCCCCGTGTTACAGTGACAGACCTGTCCCCCCGTCTTACACAGTGACAGACCTGTCCCCCCGTCTTACACAGTGACAGACCTGTCCCCCCGTCTTACACAGTGACAGACCTGTCCCCCCGTCTTACACAGTGACAGACCTGTCCCCCCGTCTTACACAGTGACAGACCTGTCCCCCCGTCTTACACAGTGACAGACCTGTCCCCCCGTCTTACACAGTGACAGACCTGTCCCCCCGTCTTACACAGTGACAGACCTGACCCCCGTCTTACACAGTGACAGACCTGTCCCCCCGTCTTACACAGTGACAGACCTGTCCCCCCGTCTTACACAGTGACAGACCTGTCCCCCCGTCTTACACAGTGACAGACCTGTCCCCCCGTCTTACACAGTGACAGACCTGTCCCCCCGTCTTACACAGTGACAGACCTGTCCCCCCGTCTTACACAGTGACAGACCTGTCCCCCCGTCTTACACAGTGACAGACCTGTCCCCCCGTCTTACACAGTGACAGACCTGTCCCCCCGTCTTACACAGTGACAGACCTGTCCCCCCGTCTTACACAGTGACAGACCTGTCCCCCCGTCTTACACAGTGACAGACCTGTCCCCCCGTCTTACACAGTGACAGACCTGTCCCCCCGTCTTACACAGTGACAGACCTGTCCCCCCGTCTTACACAGTGACAGACCTGTCCCCCCGTCTTACACAGTGACAGACCTGTCCCCCCGTCTTACACAGTGACAGACCTGTCCCCCCGTCTTACACAGTGACAGACCTGTCCCCCCGTCTTACACAGTGACAGACCTGTCCCCCCGTGTTACACAGTGACAGACCTGTCCCCCCGTGTTACACAGTGACAGACCTGTCCCCCCGTGTTACACAGTGACAGACCTGTCCCCCCGTGTTACACAGTGACAGACCCGTCCCCCCGTGTTACACAGTGACAGACCCGTCCCCACCAGTATTGTCCCCAGTGTTACACAGTGACAGACCCGTCCCCACCAGTATTGTCCCCAGTGTTACACAGTGACAGTCCCGTCCCCACCAGTATTGTCCCCAGTGTTACACAGTGACAGTCCCGTCCCCACCAGTACTGTCCCCCCGTGTTACACAGTGACAGTCCCGTCCCCACCAGTACTGTCCCCCCGTGTTACACAGTGACAGTCCCGTCCCCACCAGTACTGTCCCCCCTTGTTACACAGTGACAGTCCCGTCCCCACCAGTACTGTCCCCCCGTGTTACACAGTGACAGACCCGTCCCCACCAGTACTGTCCCCCCGTGTTACACAGTGACAGTCCCGTCCCCACCAGTACTGTCCCCCCGTGTTACACAGTGACAGTCCCGTCCCCACCATTACTGTCCCCCCGTGTTACACAGTGACAGACCCGTCCCCCCGTGTTACACAGTGACAGACCCGTCCCCCCGTGTTACACAGTGACAGACCCGTCCCCCCGTGTTACACAGTGACAGACCCGTCCCCCCGTGTTACACAGTGACAGACCCGTCCCCCCGTGTTACACAGTGACAGACCCGTCCCCCCGTGTTACACAGTGACAGACCCGTCCCCCCGTGTTACACAGTGACAGACCCGTCCCCCCGTGTTACACAGTGACAGACCCGTCCCCCCGTGTTACACAGTGACAGACCCGTCCCCCCGTGTTACACAGTGACAGACCCGTCCCCCCGTGTTACACAGTGACAGACCCGTCCCCCCGTGTTACACAGTGACAGACCCGTCCCCCCGTGTTACACAGTGACAGACCCGTCCCCCCGTGTTACACAGTGACAGACCCGTCCCCCCGTGTTACACAGTGACAGACCCGTCCCCCCGTGTTACACAGTGACAGACCCGTCCCCCCGTGTTACACAGTGACAGACCCGTCCCCCCGTGTTACACAGTGACAGACCCGTCCCCCCGTGTTACACAGAGACAGACCCGTCCCCCCGTGTTACACAGTGACAGACCCGTCCTCCCGTGTTACACAGTGACAGACCCGTCCCCCCGTGTTACACAGTGACAGTCCCGTCCCCACCAGTACTGTACCCCGTTGCTACACAGTGACTGACCCGACCCACCAGTACTGTCCCCCAGTGTTACGCAGTGACAGTCCCGTCTCCACCAGCACTGTCCCCGGTGTTACACAGTGACATACCCTACCCACCAGTACTGTACCCTAGTGTTACACTGTACCGTCATGTTATACAGTGACAGACCCGTCCTCACAGGTACTGTCCCCCATTGTTACACAATGACAGAACTGCCCCCCCCGTGTTACACAGTGACAGACCTGTTCCCACCAGTACTATCCACTGGTGTTTGACAATAACCTGTGATCCATCTCGCGCCGATCTCCAGCGTGTCCGAGTCCGTGCCCTGACCCTCTCAGTGCCAGAACTCTGTGCTGAAGGCTGTTCTTTGCCCTCTAGACGGCGGGTCAGCGCCAGTTTCTGTTCGATGGCCATCCGCAGCAGGGAGTTCAGCGTCCTCTTCTCATCTTCTGCGGCTGTCAACTGTTGCTGCATCTCTTCAAGCTGTGCCACATACTGGTCGCACCTGGGGTGAGTGGGGAGGCCATGAAAAAGCTGGAGTCCAATCCTGTCACCAGATTGACCCTATCCCCGTTTCTTGAAGGAGAACAGTGCTTCAATGTCCCCACCCACCCTGGTCCCACCTGCCCCACATCCCTCCAAACCCATCTTATCTGTGGATCCGTCCCACCCACACTGGTCCCAACTGCCTCATGTCCCCATAAAGAGACTAACTGATGTCTGGTACAACGACATGAAGCCCCAACTTCTGGACTCGATACTCTGATAGTTGATCCATGGTCCAAGAGCCTTTTTGATCACCTTTCAACCTATGACCCAAATTTTGAGGTATGCTGTATCTCTACTCTCGGATCTATCTGCTCCACAACACAAACCTATATCTCTCTGCCCCACTACACTCCCCTGGATCCCTCTGTACTAGAACTCTCCCCTGGACCCCTCTGGTCTACAACACCTCTCATCCTTCATTAGACTCATTCTCCAATGCAGGCAACATCTTGGTGAATCTCCTGCACACTCTCCATAGCTTCCACATCCTTCCTGTAATGAGGTGACCAGAACTGAATACTGGTGGGGACTCACCAGATATTTGTAGAGTTGCAACATGACCTCTCGTCTTCTGAACTCAATCTCCCAACTAATGAATCCCAACGACCCACAGGTCTTCTTAACTATCCTATCAACCGTGTGGTGACCTTGTGGAACTTATAGATTTGGACCCCAAGGTCCCTCCATTCATACATATCGTTAAGTAACCAACCATTGACTCTGTACTCAGCCTCCTGGCTTTACCTTCCAAAATACATCACACGCAGCTCTCTGTGTAAAAACATCTCGAAATCTCCCCTAAACTTCCCTCCCTTCACTTTGTACAGACATCCTCTGGTGTTTGCTTATCTCGCCCTGGGAAACAGGCATTGGCCATCCACCCGATCTACACCTCTCAGAATCTTGTCGACCTTGATCAAGTCTCCTCTCCAAAGTGTGAAGTCCAAACTTTGCTAACCTTTCCCCTCAAGAAGCACCTGCTGAGACATGGCAGACCGGAATTCCAATCTGCATGTGCCCTGTACCCCTGTGTACAACAATAAAATGCCCTATTGTTCAACTTCAAGGTGGACACTGGAAGTGGGGAGGGAAGGTTAGACCAGGAAGAGATGGGAAGTGTTGGGGAGGAGGGAGGGAGGTTGGAGTTAATGGGCTAGGCTCAGCCGCGTCCCAAGGGCCTGCTCTGGATTAGCACGGGAAAGGAGGGCAGAAGGGCCTCAGGCGAATCTCTCATCTGCCCTCCACTCTCGTCCCAAATGTTCTTGCCTCCAGACCACCCACAGGAGGGGTCGCCTCCTCCCCTCCCTGTACCCCACCTGCTGGCAAAGAGGGCGCGGACGGAAGAGAAGGTGGCAGCGTCCTCCTTCAGGGTCTTCAGCTCCTGGCGCAGACGGGTCATGGTGTCGGACACGACGGCCCGCTCCACAGAGCACTTGTTCTTCAGGTTGGACATGGCGACCTCAGCTGTCTGTGGGGGGAGTGGAGGGGGGAGGGGAGAGAGGGGGGTGAGAGAGGGAAGAGAGAGGGTGGGAAAGGAGGGTGAGGGGGAGAGAGAAGGAGGAAAGAGAGGGGGAAGAGAGGGGGGAAGGAGAAAAGAGAGGAGGATAGGGAAGAGTGGGGGAGAGGGAAGAGAGGGGGAGAGAAGCGGAGGGGGAGGGAGGGCGAAAGGGGACGAGAGAGGGGGAGGGGGAGTGGAGAGGGAGAGGGGGAAGAGGGGAGAGAGAGAGAGAAAGGGGAGAGTCAGTGGTCACAGCACAGTGGGTGAGGTCATGGATAGAGAGGGTCAAGAGACAGGGAAGGGGTTAGGGAATGGACTGAGAGCTTTGGGGATGGGAAAGGGATTAGGGGATGGACAGAGTGAGTTATGGGACCATGGAAGGAGTTTATGGATGGACAGAAGGGGTTACAGGGCCAGAGAGTGGCTTGGGGATGGACTGAGGGTTGTTGGGATGGGTAAAGATTTCGGCCGACATCGTATGTGCTCTGTGGTTAGTAAGGGATTACTTGAGATGATACTTCAGTTGGAAAAAAGGACGAGAAACACTTTTTGTTTGGAGGACAGAGTGGGTTAGGAGACGGGAAGGGGTATAAGGGACAGACAGAGTCCCTTATACAGGGACCGGGGAAGTGGTTTGGGGACAGATGGAGTTGGTTATGGGACTGGTGAAGGAGTTTAGAGACTGGAGAAGTGACACGGGGATGGAAGGAGTTAGTTCAGAACCAGAGGAAGTGTTTTGGGGATGGACAGGGGAAACCAGGGAAGGGTGACAGGGATGGACAGAGTTAGTTCGATGCCAGAGGAAGTGTTTCGGAGACAGACGGGGGATGGGGAAGTGTTTTGGGGTAGGGAAGGGTTTCTTAGATGTGCAGGAGGGTACCAGGCAAGGGTTTCCGAGATGGAGTGGGTTCAGAGCCAGAGGAAATGTTCAGCGACGGAAAGGGGATGCAGGGAAGGATTTCAGGGATGGACATGGGTCAGGGGAAGGATTTAGCAGACGGGCATGGGGACCGGGGAAAGTTTTCGGGGACGGACTGGGGGATCAGAGGTGTTTTGGGGGTGGACCAGGGAAGGGTTTAGGGGGACAGACAGCAGATCGGGGAAGAATTTCAGGGATGGACAAACTGGGGAAAGGTTTTGGGGATGAATGGAGGGAGCAGTGGAGTGTTCTTGGGACAGATGGGGACCATGGAAGAGTTTAGGGGATGGACATGGGGATGAGGGAATGATTTTCGGGACAGATGGGGACTGGGGAAGGATTTAGGGGATGGACAGAGGGGCCAGAGAAGCGTTTGGGGATGGACGTGGGAATGAGGGAATGATTTTGGAGATGCATAAGGGTATTGAGAAGAGTTTTGAGAATGGATGGAGATCAGGGAAGGATTTAGGGGTTAGATGGAGGGTGCAGGGAAGGGTTTTGAGGATGGACAGGGACCACGGAAGGGTTTAGGGGACGGACAGGGACCAGGGAAGGGTTTAGGGGACGGATGAGGGTACTGAGGAATGGTTTTGGGGATGGACAGGGGGACCAGGGAAGCGTTTAGAAGACAGGCGTATATAAAGGGGAAGGATTTTGGGGTCAGACAGAGGGTACCGGACATGTAAACCGCCCCGCACCCTCCCTACCTGCTTGTTGGCCCTCAGCACAGTGCGCAGGGTGGCAATCTGCTCCCGCTTTGTGCTGAGCAGCGATCGCAGCTTGAGCACCTCGGCCTGCAGTCCCTCGTCCTCCACCTCGGCCCCGCGCCGGGCCTTTGCTGCCGCCCCCCACCTTTCTGCCGCCTCCCGCAGCCGCCCCAGCTGCCCCCGCAGGACCCCACACAGGGCCAAGGCCCCCGGGGCGTCCGGACGGGCCCTGGGGCTCGGACCTCTGGGCTCCAGACCTGCCCGCAGGCACAGGCGGTGGTAGAGCACCGACAGCTCCTGGCTCAGGGAGGTGAGCTCTTCCTCCAGCCGGGGGGATTCCCTGCCGCCGAATTCCGGTGACTCAGGTGCTGGCGGGCTCCGTGCTCCATTTCTGGATCCTGGGACGTCCTCCTGATGCTTCTCCTCCTCCTCGTCTTCCTCTGGCGGCAGTGCCCCCCGGCTGCTGGTCTCCAGGCGCCGCTGCAGGTCTTGGACTTCAGCCAGAAGGGTGGCTTTCTCCTGCTCTACCTGGATAGGAAGGAGGGTGGGGGGTGGTGGGAGAAGAATGGAGGGGGTTGGGGATTAATGAGGGCCTGCTCACAGATTAGGGTGCGAGCAAGGGAGGGGAGATAGGGTGGGGTTGGATGGAGCGAGGGAGAAGGTGGGTGAAGAGACAGAGGGAGGGAGGTGGTCGTAAGAGAGGGTGAGCAGAAGAGAGGGAGGGGGTGGTCTTAATGGATGGGGTCAAGAGAAAAGGTGGGGTGATAGAGCAATGGAGGGGAGGGACATAGCATGATGGTAGAAGATGGTAGTGGATGATTGGAGGAGTATTTTGGGTGACAGAATATGGGGGAAGGATATAGGGGACGAACACAGGGAGAGGTTTCAGGGTATGGACCACAGAGGGGGAGGATTCAGAGGACAGACCACATGGGGATGGACCACGGAGGAAAGATGTGGGGGATAGACTAAGGATTCAGGGAATAGAATGTTGGGGGAAGATTCAGGGAACGGACCATGGGGGGGAGGATTCCGGGGACTGACCCACAAGCCCCTCACCATTTCCAGCTGCTGCCTCAGCCTGTGCGTCTCGGAGCGGCTGAGCTCGGTGAGGAGGTCGGAGACGGGCCAGGCCTTCCTCCCAGGGGCGTCGAGCTGGCAGCCGCTGTCCTGTTCTGGGCAAGCACCGGGGTTGCTGCTCCCACAGTCGTCCAGCAGCTGCCCCCACAGCTCGCCTCTCCTGGCCCGCTCAGTCCCCAGGCTCTCCAGCGCTTCCTCCGCCTCCCGTTCGCTCTCCGCCTTCAGCCGCGCCGCCTCCTCCAGCCGCTCCTCCAGCTCCTCGATCGCCTCCTCCCGCTGCCTCAGCTCGTGCTTCAGCCCCTCGAACTCCACCTGGGGGAAGGGGACAAGGGAGGAGGTCAGACACCATCACCACACCCATGGACAGTCCCCTCCCTGAACCCTTGGGGTCCTGCAGCCCACAAAGAGCACAGTGGCCCCATCCACTCCATCCTTCCCCCACCTGCTCACTATGGCCTGTATCCCTGAGAGAGAGGGGGAGGGAGAAAAGAGAGTTAGAAAAAAGGGAAAGAGAGATGGGGAAGGAGAGAGGGAAAGGAAAAAGAAAGGGGAGGAGGGAGGGGGAAGGTATTGGAGGGGGAAGGGGAGAGAGGGGGAAATGGAGGGGGAAAGGGGAGAGACAGGAGAGGGGGAAGGGGAGAATGGGAGGGGGAAGGGGAGGGGAAGGTAAAGTTGGGAAGGGGAGAGAGCAGAGGGGAGGGGAAAAGGAGAGAGGGGAGGGAAGGAGGAGGAGAGGGGAGAGAGGAGGGGCTAGGGTAGGAGATAGGGGAGAAAGGGGATGGAGGGGAGGGAAAAGGGGTGTGGGGAGGGGGAGGGTGGGGAGCGGGACCTACCTGTCTCTCCCGTAGAGCGGACACCGCTTTCTGCAGCTGCAGATTTTCCTCTTCGAGCTCTGCGCATTCCTGCAACATCTCGCTCTCCCGACTCCTGCGCTCTTTCACCTCCTCCCGGAGGTCAGCTCGCTCCAGCTCCAGGGCCTTGCAGCGCTGCCATAGAGAGGGGAGGGGTGGGAGACCAAAAACATAGGAGTAGGAGGGGATGAGTTTGGAGCTTCTTCCCTCTTTCCCCACTTCCTTAACCCACCAGACAGAAGCAATTCGGCAGGTTCCCACATTCCCACCCCTTTCTTTTTCCTTTCCTCTCTCCTTCCCCATCTCTCTTTCCCTTTTTACTAACTCTCTCTTTTCTCCCTCCCCCTCTCTCTCTCAGGGATACAGGGTTGTGGGGAGGGAGCTCCGAGAGGGAGTAGGGAGAGGAATCTCTGGGAGGGAAAGGGTGGGGAGAGAGTGTCTGAGAGAGGACATCGAGGAGAGGGTGGTGAGGGAGGTCTGGGAGAAGAAATGGTGAAGTATGTTCGACTTTGGGGATAGGGAGTGGGGAGAGAGAGAGAGACCTGTTCGGGGTGAAATGGGGAGAGGGAACCTCCGGGAGAGGGGAGGGGAGAGGGGGGACTGCTCCCGGAGAAGGAGAGGGGAGAGGGGGGACTGCTCCCGGAGAAGGAGAGGGGAGAGGGGGGACTGCTCCCGGAGAAGGAGAGGGGAGAGGGGGGACTGCTCCCGGAGAAGGAGAGGGGAGAGGGGGGACTGCTCCCGGAGAAGGAGAGGGGAGAGGGGGGACTGCTCCCGGAGAAGGAGAGGGGAGAGGGGGGACTGCTCCCGGAGAAGGAGAGGGGAGAGGGGGGACTGCTCCCGGAGAAGGAGAGGGGAGAGGGGGGACTGCTCCCGGAGAAGGAGAGGGGAGAGGGGGGACTGCTCCCGGAGAAGGAGAGGGGAGAGGGGGGACTGCTCCCGGAGAAGGAGAGGGGAGAGGGGGGACTGCTCCCGGAGAAGGAGAGGGAGAGGGGGGACTGCTCCCGGAGAAGGAGAGGGGAGAGGGGGGACTGCTCCCGGAGAAGGAGAGGGGAGAGGGGGGACTGCTCCCGGAGAAGGAGAGGGGAGAGGGGGGACTGCTCCCGGAGAAGGAGAGGGGAGAGGGGGGGACTGCTCCCGGAGAAGGAGAGGGGAGAGGGGGGACTGCTCCCGGAGAAGGAGAGGGGAGAGGGGGGACTGCTCCCGGAGAAGGAGAGGGGAGAGGGGGGACTGCTCCCGGAGAAGGAGAGGGGAGAGGGGGGACTGCTCCCGGAGAAGGAGAGGGGAGAGGGGGGACTGCTCCCGGAGAAGGAGAGGGGAGAGGGGGGACTGCTCCCGGAGAAGGAGAGGGGAGAGGGGGGACTGCTCCCGGAGAAGGAGAGGGGAGAGGGGGGACTGCTCCCGGAGAAGGAGAGGGGAGAGGGGGGGACTGCTCCCGGAGAAGGAGAGGGGAGAGGGGGGACTGCTCCCGGAGAAGGAGAGGGGAGAGGGGGGACTGCTCCCGGAGAAGGAGAGGGGAGAGGGGGGACTGCTCCCGGAGAAGGAGAGGGGAGAGGGGGGGACTGCTCCCGGAGAAGGAGAGGGGAGAGGGGGGACTGCTCCCGGAGAAGGAGAGGGGAGAGGGGGGACTGCTCCCGGAGAAGGAGAGGGGAGAGGGGGGACTGCTCCCGGAGAAGGAGAGGGGAGAGGGGGGACTGCTCCCGGAGAAGGAGAGGGGAGAGGGGGGACTGCTCCCGGAGAAGGAGAGGGGAGAGGGGGGACTGCTCCCGGAGAAGGAGAGGGGAGAGGGGGGACTGCTCCCGGAGAAGGAGAGGGGAGAGGGGGGACTGCTCCCGGAGAAGGAGAGGGGAGAGGGGGGACTGCTCCCGGAGAAGGAGAGGGGAGAGGGGGGACTGCTCCCGGAGAAGGAGAGGGGAGAGGGGGGACTGCTCCCGGAGAAGGAGAGGGGAGAGGGGGGACTGCTCCCGGAGAAGGAGAGGGGAGAGGGGGGGACTGCTCCCGGAGAAGGAGAGGGGAGAGGGGGGACTGCTCCCGGAGAAGGAGAGGGGAGAGGGGGGACTGCTCCCGGAGAAGGAGAGGGGAGAGGGGGGACTGCTCCCGGAGAAGGAGAGGGGAGAGGGGGGACTGCTCCCGGAGAAGGAGAGGGGAGAGGGGGGACTGCTCCCGGAGAAGGAGAGGGGAGAGGGGGGACTGCTCCCGGAGAAGGAGAGGGGAGAGGGGGGACTGCTCCCGGAGAAGGAGAGGGGAGAGGGGGGACTGCTCCCGGAGAAGGAGAGGGGAGAGGGGGGACTGCTCCCGGAGAAGGAGAGGGAGAGGGGGGACTGCTCCCGGAGAAGGAGAGGGGAGAGGGGGGACTGCTCCCGGAGAAGGAGAGGGGAGAGGGGGGACTGCTCCCGGAGAAGGAGAGGGGAGAGGGGGGACTGCTCCCGGAGAAGGAGAGGGGGAGAGGGGGGGACTGCTCCCGGAGAAGGAGAGGGGAGAGGGGGGACTGCTCCCGGAGAAGGAGAGGGGAGAGGGGGGACTGCTCCCGGAGAAGGAGAGGGGAGAGGGGGGACTGCTCCCGGAGAAGGAGAGGGGAGAGGGGGGGACTGCTCCCGGAGAAGGAGAGGGGAGAGGGGGGACTGCTCCCGGAGAAGGAGAGGGGAGAGGGGGGACTGCTCCCGGAGAAGGAGAGGGGAGAGGGGGGACTGCTCCCGGAGAAGGAGAGGGGAGAGGGGGGACTGCTCCCGGAGAAGGAGAGGGGAGAGGGGGGACTGCTCCCGGAGAAGGAGAGGGGAGAGGGGGGACTGCTCCCGGAGAAGGAGAGGGGAGAGGGGGGACTGCTCCCGGAGAAGGTGAGGGGAGAGGGGGGACTGCTCCCGGAGAAGGAGAGGGGGGACTGCTCCCGGAGAAGGAGAGGGGGGACTGCTCCCGGAGAAGGAGAGGGGGGGACTGCTCCCGGAGAAGGAGAGGGGGGACTGCTCCCGGAGAAGGAGAGGGGGGACTGCTCCCGGAGAAGGAGAGGGGGGACTGCTCCCGGAGAAGGAGAGGGGGGACTGCTCCCGGAGAAGGAGAGGGGGGACTGCTCCCGGAGAAGGAGAGGGGGGACTGCTCCCGGAGAAGGAGAGGGGGGACTGCCCCCGGAGAAGGAGAGGGGGGACTGCCCCCGGAGAAGGAGAGGGGGGACTGCCCCGGAGAAGGAGAGGGGGGGACTGCCCCCGGAGAAGGAGAGGGGGGACTGCTCCCGGAGAAGGAGAGGGGAGAGGGGGGACTGCTCCCGGAGAAGGAGAGGGGAGAGGGGGGGACTGCTCCCGGAGAAGGAGAGGGGAGAGGGGGGACTGCTCCCGGAGAAGGAGAGGGGAGAGGGGGGACTGCTCCCGGAGAAGGAGAGGGGAGAGGGGGGACTGCTCCCGGAGAAGGAGAGGGGAGAGGGGGGACTGCTCCCGGAGAAGGAGAGGGGAGAGGGGGGACTGCTCCCGGAGAAGGAGAGGGGAGAGGGGGGACTGCTCCCGGAGAAGGAGAGGGGAGAGGGGGGACTGCTCCCGGAGAAGGAGAGGGGAGAGGGGGGACTGCTCCCGGAGAAGGAGAGGGGAGAGGGGGGGACTGCTCCCGGAGAAGGAGAGGGGAGAGGGGGGACTGCTCCCGGAGAAGGAGAGGGGAGAGGGGGGACTGCTCCCGGAGAAGGAGAGGGGAGAGGGGGGACTGCTCCCGGAGAAGGAGAGGGGAGAGGGGGGACTGCTCCCGGAGAAGGAGAGGGGAGAGGGGGGACTGCTCCCGGAGAAGGAGAGGGGAGAGGGGGGACTGCTCCCGGAGAAGGAGAGGGGAGAGGGGGGACTGCTCCCGGAGAAGGAGAGGGGAGAGGGGGGACTGCTCCCGGAGAAGGAGAGGGGAGAGGGGGGACTGCTCCCGGAGAAGGAGAGGGGAGAGGGGGGACTGCTCCCGGAGAAGGAGAGGGGAGAGGGGGGACTGCTCCCGGAGAAGGAGAGGGGAGAGGGGGGACTGCTCCCGGAGAAGGAGAGGGGAGAGGGGGGACTGCTCCCGGAGAAGGTGAGGGGAGAGGGGGGACTGCTCCCGGAGAAGGAGAGGGGGGACTGCTCCCGGAGAAGGAGAGGGGGGGACTGCTCCCGGAGAAGGAGAGGGGGGGACTGCTCCCGGAGAAGGAGAGGGGGGACTGCTCCCGGAGAAGGAGAGGGGGGACTGCTCCCGGAGAAGGAGAGGGGGGACTGCTCCCGGAGAAGGAGAGGGGGGACTGCTCCCGGAGAAGGAGAGGGGGGACTGCTCCCGGAGAAGGAGAGGGGGGACTGCTCCCGGAGAAGGAGAGGGGGGACTGCTCCCGGAGAAGGAGAGGGGGGACTGCTCCCGGAGAAGGAGAGGGGGGACTGCTCCCGGAGAAGGAGAGGGGGGACTGCTCCCGGAGAAGGAGAGGGGGGACTGCTCCCGGAGAAGGAGAGGGGGGACTGCCCCCGGAGAAGGAGAGGGGGGACTGCCCCCGGAGAAGGAGAGGGGGGACTGCTCCCGGAGAAGGAGAGGGGGGACTGCCCCCGGAGAAGGAGAGGGGGGACTGCTCCCGGAGAAGGAGAGGGGAGAGGGGGGACTGCTCCCGGAGAAGGAGAGGGGAGAGGGGGGACTGCTTCCGGAGAAGGAGAGGGGAGAGGGGGGACTGCTCCCGGAGAAGGAGAGGGGAGAGGGGGGACTGCTCCCGGAGAAGGAGAGGGGAGAGGGGGGACTGCTCCCGGAGAAGGAGAGGGGAGAGGGGGGACTGCTCCCGGAGAAGGAGAGGGGAGAGGGGGGACTGCTCCCGGAGAAGGAGAGGGGAGAGGGGGGACTGCTCCCGGAGAAGGAGAGGGGAGAGGGGGGACTGCTCCCGGAGAAGGAGAGGGGAGAGGGGGGACTGCTCCCGGAGAAGGAGAGGGGAGAGGGGGGACTGCTCCCGGAGAAGGAGAGGGGAGAGGGGGGACTGCTCCCGGAGGGGGACTGCTCCCGGAGAAGGAGAGGGGAGAGGGGGGACTGCTCCCGGAGAAGGAGAGGGGAGAGGGGGGACTGCTCCCGGAGAAGGAGAGGGGAGAGGGGGGACTGCTCCCGGAGAAGGAGAGGGGAGAGGGGGGACTGCTCCCGGAGAAGGAGAGGGGAGAGGGGGGACTGCTCCCGGAGAAGGAGAGGGGAGAGGGGGGACTGCTCCCGGAGAAGGAGAGGGGAGAGGGGGGACTGCTCCCGGAGAAGGAGAGGGGAGAGGGGGGACTGCTCCCGGAGAAGGAGAGAGGGGGACTGCTCCCGGAGAAGGAGAGGGGGGGACTGCTCCCGGAGAAGGAGAGGGGGGACTGCTCCCGGAGAAGGAGAGGGGGGACTGCTCCCGGAGAAGGAGAGGGGGGACTGCTCCCGGAGAAGGAGAGGGGGGACTGCTCCCGGAGAAGGAGAGGGGGGACTGCTCCCGGAGAAGGAGAGGGGGGACTGCTCCCGGAGAAGGAGAGGGGGGACTGCTCCCGGAGAAGGAGAGGGGGGACTGCTCCCGGAGAAGGAGAGGGGGGACTGCTCCCGGAGAAGGAGAGGGGGGACTGCTCCCGGAGAAGGAGAGGGGGGACTGCTCCCGGAGAAGGAGAGGGGGGACTGCTCCCGGAGAAGGAGAGGGGGGACTGCTCCCGGAGAAGGAGAGGGGGGACTGCTCCCGGAGAAGGAGAGGGGGGACTGCTCCCGGAGAAGGAGAGGGGGGACTGCTCCCGGAGAAGGAGAGGGGGGACTGCTCCCGGAGAAGGAGAGGGGGGACTGCTCCCGGAGAAGGAGAGGGGGGACTGCTCCCGGAGAAGGAGAGGGGGGACTGCTCCCGGAGAAGGAGAGGGGGGACTGCTCCCGGAGAAGGAGAGGGGGGACTGCTCCCGGAGAAGGAGAGGGGGGACTGCTCCCGGAGAAGGAGAGGGGGGACTGCTCCCGGAGAAGGAGAGGGGGGACTGCTCCCGGAGAAGGAGAGGGGGGACTGCTCCCGGAGAAGGAGAGGGGGGACTGCTCCCGGAGAAGGAGAGGGGGGACTGCTCCCGGAGAAGGAGAGGGGGGACTGCTCCCGGAGAAGGAGAGGGGGGACTGCTCCCGGAGAAGGAGAGGGGGGACTGCTCCCGGAGAAGGAGAGGGGGGACTGCTCCCGGAGAAGGAGAGGGGGGACTGCTCCCGGAGAAGGAGAGGGGGGACTGCTCCCGGAGAAGGAGAGGGGGGACTGCTCCCGGAGAAGGAGAGGGGGGACTGCTCCCGGAGAAGGAGAGGGGGGACTGCTCCCGGAGAAGGAGAGGGGGGACTGCTCCCGGAGAGGGGGGACTGCTCCCGGAGAGGGGGGACTGCCCCCGGAGAGGGGGGACTGCTCCCGGAGAGGGGGGACTGCTCCCGGAGAGGGGGGACTGCTCCCGGAGAGGGGGGATCTGCTCCCGGAGAGGGGGGATCTGCTCCCGGAGAGGGGGATCTGCTCCCGGAGAGGGGGATCTGCTCCCGGAGTGGGGGATCTGCTCCCGGAGTGGGGAGGGGAGAGTGGGAACTGCTTCTGGAGAGGGGAGGGGGAGAAGGGGAACTGCTCCCAGATAGGGGAGGTGAGAGGCTCACCTTTCCAGGGAGAGGGGGAACTCACTCGAGGGGACGGACTGCCACTCACCTCTCCCAGCTCCTGCACTGTCAGTGCCAGCCTCTCGTTCTCGGATGTCAGCTGGGCCAGGCTGAGCTGGACCTGCCTGCTCTCGGCCTGCAGCTGACACAGCCTGCCCGCCAGCTCACCCTCCCGACTGGCCGCCTCCTTCACCAACACCTCTTCCCGGTTCTCCCCATCCGCCGCCACCTTCTTCTGAATATTACACACTTCGCTGAAAGCCTGTCCGGGTTGGGGGTAATATAGAACATTACAGCTTGGCACAGGCCCTTCATCCCATTATTGTGTACTGACCCATTTCAAAACAATGCAGATCATTGCCAGGGCACATCATTACTGACATCACATCCAACCTTGAGATTCCTTTCTCTGCAGGTGTGGCAGAATTATCACCAATTGGTCATGCAGAGAATAACCTGCATGCAACGAACAGGTGTAAACAGATAACAAATGTAAACAAACTGACTGTGCAAACACTAAAGTGCACGTCCTTAAACGAGTCCCTGATTGAGTTTGTCGTTGAGGAGTCTGATGGTGGAGGGGGAAGCAGCTGTTCCTGGACCTGGGGGTGCAAGTTTTGTGGCACCTGCACCTCTTTCCTGATGGCAGCAGAAAATTGCTGCTGCTCTCTGACGACAGTGTTCCCCTGTAGACATTCTCAATGGTGGGGAGGGTTTTGCCTGCGATGTTGTGGGTTGTGCCCACTACCTTTTGGAGGGCTTTACACTGGGCGGGGTATTGGAGTCCCCTTATAAATTCGCCCTGGAATCCTGCCCTGGGAAACAGGTGCTGACTGTCCACCCTATCTACACCTCAGAATCTTGTCAACCTCAATCAAGTCTCCTCTCATCCTTCTACACTCCAAAGAGAAAAGTCCCAGCTCTGCTCACCTTGCCTCATAAGGCATGTTCTCTAATTCAGACTATGTCCTGGTCAATCTCCTCTGCCCCCTCTCTAAAACGTCAACGTCCTTCCTGTAACTCGGAGACCAGAACTGCTCCAAGTCCTGGAGTCAAAGGCCAAAGTCTACTCTGGATTCACGAATCGGGAAAGGCTCGTAGCTTGATGAAGGTCTCAACCCTGAACGTTGGTTATGAATCTTTATCTTTGCTGTATAAAGGTTTGACCTGTTGAGCTTCTCCAGCGTTGGGTTTAGGGTTAGGTAACTCCTGTGTGTGCAGACATTTGTGTTTTATCTCTGTTGGCTCATCTCTGTTCTAAAAATTTGGAAGGTCACCCTGCGCTGTGCATCATGTTAAATCGTTAACCCTTTCCAGGCACCCAGAATGAGGTGGGGGGGTGATAGGGTGTTTCATTCATGACCCCAGTCCTTGAACCTGCCTCCCCCCCATCTCTCCCACAGCCATGACCAAAATCCTTCCTCACTCTCCACCTTCATTACCCTTGGTATCCCGTGACACACCAGACAGGACGCAGTGAGGAGAGTTGTAGAACAGAGAGATCTGGGGGTACAGGGACATCACTCCCTCAAAGTGGGGTCACAGGTAGACAGGGGGATGGGGAGTGTTGTAGAACAGAGAGACCTGGGGGTACAGTGACATCGCTCCCTGACAGTGGGGACACAGGTAGAGAGGGGGGGGGGTGGGGAATGTGGTAGAACAGAGACCCTGGGGGTACAGGGACATCGTTTGCTGTGGACAGGGAAGGTTTGAAGGGGACAGGGCCCACAAATGCAGAATGATGGACCAGCATTGGGTTAGATGGGATGAAGGGTCTGTTTTCAGGCTGTAAAGCCTGATGACAGTGTTTGATCGACTAGAGGGGAGATGGTGGAATGACACAATCCTACCAGGAGAGAAAGTAAATTTCATTTGAGGGAAGAAAATTCAAACATTTGTTCAGGTTAACAAGGTTATATTAGCTTGTAAATTTCCCTGAAATGGCATAAGGATTGCGAGCAATGGGGATGAGATGGGAGGATAGAGAGGGGGGAGAGAGTGGGGAGAAGAGAGTGGGAGGAAAGAGAGGCAGAGAAGGAGAGAGTGGGGAGAGAGCGAGAGGGAGAGCAGGGAGAGAAGGAAGCGAGAAGGGGGAGAGGGGAGAGAAGGGGATGAGGGAGAGAGGAGGGAGAGGGAAAAAGTGGGGGACAGTCGGGGAGGAGAGAGAGGCAGAGAGGGAGAGGGGGAGGGAGGGGAGAGCAGAGAGAGGGAGAGTGCGGAACGGAAGGGAACGAGAGGGAGAGAATGGGGAAGGGGAGAGAAGGGAATGGGAAGGGAGAAAGTAAAAGGAAGAGGCAGGAGGGTGAGAGGGGGAAGAGTGATGGGAGGGGGAGGGAGGGGAGAGAATGCTGGAGGGAGGTGGGGAGGGGAGGTAGAAGGAGGGGTGGGGAGTAAGGTAGGAAGGGAGAGAGAAGGGGGGTTGGGGGAAGGAGGGACTTGTGAGGAGGAGTGGGGAGGTCGGAGACACTGGGATTCCTGACACAATGCCCTGACTCACATCTGGTTCCAGCTGTGATTGTAAAGGTGCCAGAACTTTGTTTTGCAATGGGGAAAATTGACAACAGGCCAAACACGTCAGAGACAGAGGGAGGGAGGACGGAGAGAGAGAGAGAGAGAGAGGGGGGGAGGGAGAAAGGGGGAGGGTGGTTAGAGAAAAGGAGGGATGGAGAAAGAGGGAAGGGGAATGAGAGGGGAAAAGAGTGGTTAGGAGGGATGGAAAGGGGGAGAGGAGGGGAGGGATAAAGAGGGGGAGGGGCAGAGGGGGGAGTCGGTGAGAAAGGGGAGAGAGAATGAAGGAGGGGGAGAGAGTGGGGGAGGTGGGAAAAGGAAGAGAGGTGGGGAGGGGAGATAGAGTGGAGGGGTGGGGAGAGGGGAGGGGGAGAAGAGTGGAGGAGAGAAAGGAGGAGGGGGAGAGAGAGAGGGTGTTCTCTGCACATGTATGTGGGGTCATTCACTGCAATGTTTACATAACATAGTCTGCATGTAGCCTGAGTGTTTTCTGAGGACCTGTGTGGCCTGTGAGTTCTTTACAGGCTCATGTAGATTACATTCTCTACATGCATATAGAACATTGAACACTACACCAGAGTACAGGCCCTTCAGCCTTCAATCTTGAGCTGACCCATGTATTCCTTAAAAAAAGTACTAACCCCTACCCCATATCCCTCTATTTTTCTTCCATCCAAGGGCCTGTCTAAAAGTCTTTTAAATGCCCCCAGTGTTCCAGCCTCCACCGACATCCCCGGCAAGGTATTCCAGGCCCCCACAACTCTGTGTAAAAAAAAAAACCCTAAACTTCCTCCGTTCACTTTGTAAAGACGTCCTCTGGTGAACAGGCGTTGGCCGTCTACCTGATCTACGCCTCTCAGAATCTTGATGACCTCATGAGAGTCTCCTCTCATCCTTCTTCTCTCCAAAGAGTAAAGTCCCAGTTCTGTTAAACACCTCGTAAAGACTGGTTTCCCCATCCAGGTGAATCTCCTCTGCCCCCTCTCTACACCGTCCACATCCTTCCTGTAATGAGGTGACCAGAACTGATCACTGGGATCTCAGCTGAGATTCGTAGAGTTGCAACGTGACCTCTCAACTCCTGAACTCAATCCCCCGACTAATGAAGCCCAGTGTCCCATCGTCCTTCTTAACTATCCTATCAACCTGTGCAGCAACCTTGAGGGGTGTATGGATTTGAATCCTTCCCCTTTCTTCATTCAGGTCATTTATAAAATTCACAAAGATCCGAGGTCCAAGAACAGATCCCTGCGGCCCCTCCACTAGTCACCGACCTCCAAGCAGAATACCTTCCTTCCACTACTACTCTCTGCCTTCTTTCTGCAACCAAATTTTTTTATCCACACAGCCAAGGTATGGTGTGCATGTTCTCTGTATGCACAAATAGTTTACATTCTATGTATGTAGTTTTTATGCTCTCTGCAGGCATGTATTTGTGCATGTTCTCTGCACACGCATGTAGCTTACATATTCTGCATGTGGTTTGCATTCCCTGCACATGCATGATTACATTATCTCTGTGTTTGCATGTTCTATTCATGTGTAGCTTGCATGTTCTGAGTGTGTAGCTCACATATTCAGTGCCTGTGTAGCTTGCTTGTTCACTGCGTGCGTAGCTTGCCTATTCTTTGCTTGTGTAGCTCGCATGTTTTCTGCATACAGGTTCCATGTTCTATGCATGTAGTTTACATGTTCACTGTACATGCCTATAGTTTATTTCCTCTGCATGTGAAATTTACATTCTCATGTGTATTTTGCATATTCTCTGCATTAGTTGCCATTCTCTTCATGTATAGTTTACATGTTCTCTGCATGCAGTTGGCATTTTGTGTCTAGTTTACATGCTCTCTGTGGGTAGTAGGCATTCTCTGCGTGTCTATTTTAAATGTTCTGTGTAGATGGCATGTTTTATGCATATAGTTGGCATTCACTGTCATTTACATGTTCTCTGCATGTAGTTGGCATTCTCTGCATGTAGTTGGTGTGTTTTCTGCCCGCGTGCTGCTTGTACAGCACGCCACACATGCAAGGAGAAAATCTGCCTGCCAGATGGCAAGCATTCTGTGTTGAAATCTGTGCTGAGATGATTGTGAAATAGTCTGGGGGTTTGTCAGAGCTGTTGTGCAGAGACACTGGCGGGGAAATGTCAGAGCTGCTGTAAAGGCAGCGTTGCCATTAGTATGATCCCGGGGAGAGGAGGGAGCAGAGACTCGGCAATGCTGTGCAGGGTCCAACCACCCGATCCTAACACTGGCAGATCCACACAGGGGGTCAGCGGCCTGTGTTCGGCAGTGAACCACGGGGGTGAGGGAGCATGTCGCAGACTCCAGGGGAAGCGGACCGGCACAGGGCGCCAGAAACAGGGAGACCACCCTCCTGTTTGGGAAAGGAGAAGCAGAGGAGACAACCAGCGAGGGGGCTTAGTGGCTGAGGGACCCGCACGGGCTGTGGGGGGGGAATCTGGGATTTGAGAGGGCGCTGAAGGGCTTCCTGATAGTGATGGAGGTTCGGATCTGGGGCTCAGGCAGCCGATGGATCGGGCAGGAGTCTGTGTGGCTGTGGGAATCGCTGGAGGCGAAACCACGGACACTCGGTGTCTCTTAGGGGACTCTTTTTATTCTCTTTCTCCCGTACTGTAAGGGGCAGCGGGAACACTCATGGCGACTCTCTGTCTGCCTCACAGCCGGCAGAAGGCAATTTTGTGTAATATTACACGTTCTGTACCATTATATGACAATAGATACAATCTGAGTGAAACACAAGAGTCTGCAAACACCACGGTTGAAGTAAAGACACGATGCTGGAGAAACTTAGCAGGTCAAACGGTGTCCTTTATAAAGCCAAGATAAAGATCCAGAACCGACATTTCTGGCCATTTTTCAGATTTATTGCCAGAGTTCAGACACGGCATCACACAACCCTGAGATTCTTTTCTCCTGAGGGTGCGGCAGAATTACCACTAATTGGTGGTGCAAAAATAAACTGTACACGTAAACAGATAAAATGTGAACAAACTGTGCAATACAGAGAGAGTAAATCAATAAAGTACTCAAGAATCCTTAAGCAAGTCACTGATTGAGTTTGTTGTTGAGTCTGACGGTGGAGGGGTAGCAGCTGTTCTGGACCTGGTGGTGCAGGTCTTGTGGCCCCTTAACCTCCTTCCCGATGGCAACAGCGAGAACAGAGCGTGTGCCGGGAGGCGTGGGGTCCTTGATGATTCGACGGCAACATTCCCCGTAGATGTTCTCAACGGTGGAGATGGTTCTGCCTGTCATGTCCTGGAATGTGTCCAGGACTTTTTTTTTTTTTGCAGGGCTTTATGCTCGGGGAGGTGAATTATTGGTATCCCCCATACCAGCCAGTCAGTGCACTTTCCACCGCACCTCTGTAGAAATTTGCCAGGGACACACCAACTCCTGAGGAAGTCGAGGCGCGGATGGGCTTTCTTCATCGGTGTGTTGCTTCCAGGAAAGATCCTCTGAGATAGTGACTCCCACGAACATAAATGTGCTCACCCTCTCCCCCTCCCCCTCCGATCCCCCAGTCATTCACCTCTGGTTTTCCCTTCCTGAAGTCAACAATCAGCTCCTTTGTTTTGGTGACGTTGAGTGCGAGGTTGTCGTTGGAGCCCCAAGTTTTCAATCTTCCTCCTCTACACTGTCATATCACCCCATTTTTTTCAACCCACTACCACGGTATTATTGGCAAATTTAGAGATGGTGTTTTGTCATCACGAGCCATAGTCGTGGGTGATGCAGCAGGCTTTGCTAATTCAACTCCGCTGTTTGACCTGCTGAGTTTCTCCAGCATTGTGTTTTAATTTCAACAGGATCTAATTTGGTCTTCAGACCACATCCGCACAAAGGCACCGAAAAATACTGCACAAGAACATACTGTGGCATGAAACCAGCAAGGTACAGAACATTCAGAGGGAGGAGATAACAGATAGTCAACAGGAAATGATTCGTCTGCAGAGACTGGGCGACAATTTGGAGCATGAGATTTGGAGGACACAATTTGGAAGTGTTGATCCATTCAGGTCTTGATCGATCCCCCTGGGGCCCCGACACCACTTTCTGTCTTTGTAAACCCCTCTAGTCCCCCACACCCCTCACTGTCTCTGTAACCCCCTCTGGTCCCCTACACCCCTCCCTGTCTCTGTAACCCCCTCCAGTCCCCTACACCCCTCACTGTCTCTGTAACCAGCAGGCAGCCGACATCGTGGAAGAAGACTGAAGATCAGGAGCTCAAGGTTAAGGAGCAGCTTCCTCCCCCCCAGCTCTCCCCCTCTTGAATTCCCCACAGACCCCCCCCAAAGCACAACCTCGCCCAGAACCAATGATCAGCCAACAACACACATTTCCACTGGTGGCATTGTTTCGTGTTCTCTCTCTCCCACCCTGTTGTTTTAAAATAACTCTTGCTTTTCCCTGATGTGTCCCATATTGTGTTTACATTTTTAATTTTTTTTATTTAGACATGCCCTTTTTTTTTGCTGATCCCACCCTAAGAAACAGACACTAAGAAACAACAAATGTTGCCGTCGAATCATCAAGGACCCCACGCCTCCCGGCACACGCTCTGTTCCCGCTGTTGCCATCGGGAAGGAGGTTAAGGGGCCACAAGACCTGCACCACCAGGTCCAGGAACAGCTGCTACCCCTCCACCGTCAGACTCAACAACAAACTCAATCAGTGACTTGCTTAAGGATTCTTGAGTACAGGCCCTTTTGGCCCACAAGCCCGTGTCGTCTAATTACACCTACCACCCCCAGTATGTTTTTGAAGGTGGGAGGAGACCAGATCCCCCATATGCAGACACAGGAAGAACATGCAAACTCCTACAGACAGCTCAGGATTCGAACCCCCGGTCACTGGTGCTGTAAAGGCCTTACGATCACCGTTTCGCCAAACGCGCTGCCCTCAAATATTAGATTGAGTGTAGAGGGTTTGAGGGATGTCGGCGTAGGAGAGTAGGACACACAACGTGAACGGTGGGGAGTGTCGAGGGATATTAGGTTAATAGGGTAAATGGTGGGGAGTGTTGAGGAATCGGGGTAATAGGGTGGACGGTGGAGAGTTCAAGGGATCTTGGGTTAATAGGGTGGACAGTGGGAAGCATCGAGGGATCTCGGGGTAATAGGGTGGATGTTGGGGAGTGTCGAGGATCTCAGGGTAATAGAGTGGACGGTGCGGAGTGTCGAGGATCTCAGGGTAATAGGGTGGACGTTGGGGAGTGTCGAGGATCTCAGGGTAATAGGGTGGACGGTGGGGAGTGTCGAGGATCTCAGGGTAATAGGGTGAACGCTGGGTGTGTTAAAGAACCTCTGGTAACCAGGGTGGACGGTGGAGAGATCACAAGATCACCCATTGAGTCTGCCCAACTGTTCTAATCACAAGCTGATCTATCCACCCACATGCTCACGGCCCTCTGGCTGGAGATTTCTCTGCGTCTCCATTTGCTCCTGAAGTTGTGGCCTCTTTCCCTATGACGGGAGACATCCTTACCACATCTACTCAGTCCAGGCCTTTCAGCATTCAAAATGTCTCTACGAGACCCTCCCCGCCCCCACCCCCCCCATCCCTCTGTACTCCAATGAGTACGGTCAAAGATCCAGCAATTGTTCCTCATTTGTTAACCCTTTCATTCCTGGTCTCAATCTAGTCAATCTTGGAACCCTCTCCAATGCCAGCACGTCTTTCCTCAGACAAGGCACCAAGAGCTGTACACAGTGCTCCATGTGAGATCTCACCAGTACACCCCTGCTCTCGTCTGCTGTTCTCTGGAAATTAATGCCGACGTAGCATTTGCCTTCTTCACCACCTCAAGGTTTACAAACATTTTCTTTTCACTTACACTCCACCTCATTACAGGAAAGATGTGGAAGCTATGGAGAGGGGGCAGAGGAGATGAACCAGGTCATTGCCTGGATTGGAGAATGTGTCCTGTGAGGCAAGGTTGGCAGAGCTGGGACTTTTCTCTTTGGAGCGTAGAAGGATGAGAGGAGACTTGATCGAGGTCGACAAGGGTGGACGGCCAGTGTCTGTTTCTTAGGGTGGGATCAGCAAACACCAGAGGACGTCTGTACAAAGTGAAGGGAGGGAGGTTTAGGGGTAAGTTTTTTTTATATAAATGCAGAGAGTTGTGGGGGCCTGGAATGCCTTGCTGAGGGTGGTGGTGGAGGCTGGAACATTGGGGGCATTTTAGACACTCTTAGGATGGAAGAAAAAAAATCAAGGGTTATGGGGTAGGGAGGGTTTAGTACTTTTTTTTTAAGGAATATGTGGGTTAGAACAACATTGAGGGGCGAAGGGCCGGTACTGTGCTGTAGTGTTCATTGTGACATAGGATCAGGTATTAGAATCGTTGTGGGTTGAGTTAAGAAATGGCAAGGGTGAAAAGACACTGTTAGCTGTGACTGGCCTCAAGGCAGTAGCCGGGATGTGGGCAACAGATTACAACAACAAATGGAAAAGCTGTGTCAGAAAGGCAAGGCAATGGGATGGGGCGGGGGGGAGTTTAACACTAGGGAAAACCAGGTTGGGACTGGATCTCGACAATGAGTGTTTGTAGAATGCCTACGAGGTGGCTTCTTAGGGCAACTGGTTGATGAGCCCCCTGAAGGGGATCAGCTGTACTGGATTGGATATGGTGTAACGCACCCAGGGATGACAAGAGACCTTAGAGCTGTGGATTTCAAGCTTTCTTTTCCCATTCACTTCCCACTTTAAGTAATCCCTCTGCCATTGGGGCTCTGTGATCAGTAAGGGATTGCTTAAGGTGGGATGTGAGTGGGAATGGAAGGTTGAGAACCATTGCTCTAGACCCAATTGGCCAATTTTCTTTGGAGTTCTGAAACCGTACACATAACGAGTCAATGAGGGATGATTAAAATAGGGGTTTTCAATCCTTTTTCTTTCCACTCACACACCACCCTAAGGGCGGGCATGGTTGGCATAGTGGTTAGCACAATGCCTTTACAGCACCATTGGTTGGGACCCCAGGCTGCCCGTAAGGAGTTTGTACATTCTCCCCGTGTCTGCATGGGGATTTTCCTGGTGGTGGTGGGAGAAGAGCCTCTGGTTTCCTCCCACCATTTAATAACATACCACAGGTACGGTGGGTGTCGTAGGGTTAATGGGGTATAAATTGGGCGGCATGGACTCATGGGCCGAAAAGGGCTGTCACCATGCTGTAGGTCTAAATTTAAAAAAAAAAATGAATCCCTTACTAATCACAGAGCACCTATAGCATAGGGATTACTAAAGACAGTGTGGGAGTGAAAAATCACTGCTTTAGGCTGTCCTGAACAAGGATTCCCTTGGAATTTTCTCCCCATCTACATTATCGTCTGACTGTCTTCCCTCAAAGTGTGTGACCGTATACTTTCCAACACTGTATTTCTTTGCCAGTTCTCCGAATCCCACCAAGTCTCTGCAGCCTTTCCACGTCCTCAGCACCATCTCTACCGATCACCTCTTTCGGCATCATCTGTTAATTTGGGTGCAATCCAAATCATCAACGTACAACATAAAACAAAGGGGCCTGCGGAACACTGCGGGCAACCAGTAGCCCAGCCAGAATTCCTACTCTCTGTTTCCTGACAACCAGCCAGGCTAGTCTCCTTCCCTCATCTTGTCCAGTGGTCTCATGTGTGGCCTTTTGAAATACATAGCATCCATGCCATCTCCTCAGCCTGTCTGCTCCAAAAAAAAATTTGCAATAGGTTTGTCAGGCAGGATTTTCCTTGAAGGAAACCATGCCGACTCGGGTTTATCTTTTCAGGAAAGACCTCGGGTGATCAGGGGTATGTTGAGAGATCTCAAGGCCCCAAAGGTGAATGGCAAGTAGAGACGGGGTGATCCTGGGGTACCAGGGTGAATGGCAGGTAAGCGTCGTGGGATCTTGAGGTTATAGGGTAAATGGCAGGGGAGTTGTGGGATGTTGGGGTTTTAGGGTAAATGGCAGGAAGTATCAGGGATGTCAGAGTTATAGGGTGAACAGCAAGGAATCAGGGTTATAGGGTGAATGGTGGGATGTCAGGGAACCATGCTAAACAGCAAGATTGCGAGATTATGGAGTAAATGGCAGGATATCAGGGTTCTGGGGTGAACGGCGGGATTATGGGGTGAATGGCAGGATCTTGAGAATATAGTGTGAACAGCAGGATCTTGCAAATTATGGGGTGAACGGTGGGATATCAGGATTATGGAGTGAACAGTGGGATCTTGGGAAAACGGTGCGAATGGCAGGATCTCAGGATTATGGAGTCAATGGTGGGATCTTGAGAATATGGTGTGAACAGCAGCATCTTGGGAATATGGTGTGAATAGCAGGATCTCAGGAATTAAGGGGCAAACACAGGAATATGGGGCAAACAGTGGTATCTTGGGAATATAATGTGAACAGGGGGATCTCAGGATTTTGGGATCTCAGGATTATAAGGCAAAAGGTGGGAATATGGGATTATGGGGTAAATGGCGGGATCTCTTGGGTACCAGGGTCCCACCTCTCTTTGCCCCCGATTGACATGCATCAACAGCCAAACACGAGATTGACCAATTACAGCCCCGCTTCTGGGGGGGGGAAGCGGGGATACAAGTAAATGCCCTCCGACTTTGTGCCCCCACCTCCAATCCGTGAGGCGGCCCACCAATGATTGGCAGGTGCGGGAGGTGTGAGCAAGCACATCTCTCGTGTACCATTGGAGAAGCAGCTGATAGACAGCTGCGGCAACCACTCAGCTGACTAGAACGTCGGCACCCCACGTGCGCCGATCGGTGGAGGGGGGCAGATCATGCATGGATGTTGATTGACAGGCAAGTGACCAATCAATGCTCCAAAACGCCATTTACACTGGCGAAAGCGGGGTGAGGCCGGCTCGCTCTTCCCGCGGGATGGCGGTATCAACCAATCAGTTACCTAGAAAGGCGACGCCCACGCCCACGCCCGAATACTGGTGATAGCGGGATGAGCCCGCCTCTTTACCCGCCGGATGACGGTGGCGGCCTTGACCAATCAGTTGCCCCCAAAAGCCACCGCCCACGCGCGCCAATTGGTGCGCACGACGATCGAGCCCGCCTCACACCGGACCGTTGGGGAGAGTGGTGGAACATGGATGATTGACGGCGACACCGACCAATGAACGTGGAGGGGACGGCAAGCGACGGAGGAGGGACGCTGGTGATCGACGGCGGCAACGACCAATGGGCGCGGGGGCGAAAAGCGATTAGCTGAACGGCGAGGGGGCGGGCTTACCTCTTTGAGGCGCTCGAGCTCCCTCACGGCGGTTTCATGCTCCTGCTCCAGCTCGGCGTGGCGCAGCGCCAGGCCCTGCTTCTCCTCCAGCACCGCCAGCCCGTACTGGGCCGCCCGCACCTTCTGCTCGCTTGTCTCAGCCAGCTCAGCGCCCAGCCTCTCCACCTCGGCCCTTAGGGCCGCTATTTCCTCTGTCTCCCCGCCGCCCGACATGTCACCTCATCGCCCGCCTCCGATGCATTTAAATGACGGCCGACTTTAATTCCCTTTAACGTCGGCCTCGTCCCGCTGGCTTTTATTCAAATTCGCCTCCCCTCATTTGCATGCCGGCCCCCCGCTGATTGGTCCAGCGGGTGGACGCTCGACTGGTAGGTCGCGATTGGTTCGCGGCGGCGCTGCTGTCCCGCCCCTCTCACGATTGGCTCAAAGCGACGACGCTCGGCGGCTCCGGACCTTACCTCCTCTTACGATTGGTTCGAAGCGGCATCGCTCGTCGGCTGCGGTCCCGACCTTTCTTATGGTTGGTTCGGCGAGGTGTCGCTCGGTAGCTGCGGATTCACCCGCCTTCTTGCGATTGGTTCGTGGCGGCTGCAGTCCCGCCCCCTCCCTTACAATTGGTTCGAAGCGCCGTTTCGGCAGATGAGGTCTCGCCCACCGTCTTACGATTGGTTCGGTTATGCGCAGCGGGCGAGAGGCCTGTTGATGTGCTTGGGCGGTCCCACCACCTATTCTGACATCACGCATCTCGCCCCCCCTCTCTCCCGCTTATGATAGGCTCCTATCTTTGGCGCCGACTCTGATTGGCCGAAGCGCCTGTCAGTCCTGGGAAGACGCCGACGGGTAAGGCAAGAGGTGAATCGCATCTTCTTCTCCCGCCACCATTGCACTTGTTTAACCCCCCGGCGAGGCCATCACAGGATGTGATTTTAACTTCACAAATCTGTTCCAAGGTTCGGTGGGTGGGGAGGGGAAGACTGTTTGGATATAGGGGACTTTTCCTTTCCGCGGGCACGCTGGGATGCCTTGCTCTCCATTGCTTCTCTCCTGGAGCCCAGCCTGAGCTCGTCTCACTTGGCCATGCTTGCCCCAAATCCTTCTCATCTGGGGCTTAAAACTTAAGTTGTGTTACGAACCGCAATGGACAATGAACCAGACTGGGTTTAATTTTAAAACACTAATTTTATTTCAATCTATAGTGTTAACTTTTAAACTATCCTTAACAATAAATCTATCCCCAACTATTCGCAGATGTATTAGTGTGTGTTAGTGTTGTACCCGTTACCGTCCAAGACAAAATCCAGAAAGTTACTTCAAAGTTCAGCCTTTCAAATTCAGTGTTGAAGTGAGGCCTTTGAATTTTGATGCCCAGAATTAATGTTGAACTGATGGGAAGACTGGAGTTGTGGCTACTACAGGTTCTTGAATTGTATATTGTTGCCTTTTGAAGAAATGTCCATCCACATCAGCTGTGGTCATAACACTCCTGGTCTTTTTATAGAACAGACCAAACGCCAGGGATAAACCCTTGAAAGTGTGAAAGCATTCAGTGTCCCGGTTAGGAGTGGTCTAGTGTGAAAGGCCAATCCCCATTCCTATCCTGGGAGCATGGAATGGCCAATTTACTGTGAAAGGGGCTTGAGAAAAGGCTGGACAGAAGAGGAGCCTGCTGAAAAGGCTTTTTTTCCCAAGACTGGGCAGAATTCTAACATGGTAGCCTGACTACTCTCTGTGGAAATCAGGAGTGGCAGCTAGTCATCCCAGTGTGGTGAAGAGGAGGAGAACTCTGTCCGAAGAACCAGGAAAGAAGACAAGTTTCTTCTGGAAGACACTCCTGTTTGGGGTGTCCAACAAGCAACAACCCTCCCATCCTGATGTTCCAGGCACTGGGTTTTTTTTTGGTTTTAGTTTGCCAATGTTGCAGTTTCCAGGCTTTGCTAAAGCTCAGAACCTTCTGTTTGCACCTGCCCTTGGAACTTTGCAAGGCATTGTCCTGTCTGTGAAATGCATGCAACCTAATGGCTAACCCAATTTTAATCCCTTTTATAAGCCATTGTGTCACATTCTGAAGTTACCTACACGAAACCACAATCTGTCGCTTTAAAGCCATGTATAACGTGTAACAATATATAAAATTCAATTAAAGAAAAAGGCAAATGTAAAAGAGGTAGACAACAGAGGAGATTCAAGATGTCTTAAAAGCCAACATTAACACTGACATTAATCACTGGGAAATCAAGGTCAGGAAACCCTCATCAGAGAAGGAATGGCACAAGAAGTCGATGGGAAGAGAGGCAGCAACGAACTAAGCCCGATCTAGGACCAACTGCCCTGCATGTGGAAGATCTTTCAAGGCCAACACTGGGCTTGAGAGCCCATAAATAGACCAACGGAATGAAATCCATCATCCCCGACCTTGACGAATGTGGAAAGTACCTTGTGTTACAGAATGGGGGAATAAAGTTATAATGAAAATATATCTTAAAAAAAGGTTGAGGTTGTGAAGGGGTGGGGGGGTTAGTTTAGGTCACACTTCACAGATATTAACATTTCACACAAGGCATCCTAAATTATGGCCAAGATGAAGCCTTCATGTCTTTACAGTGACTTTGAAGAGGGCTTATGAAGACGTCACGAGTAGGTGTTAATAGGACTGATGTTGTGGAATCAAAAGGGACTATTGCCTTTAAAAGGACAGACGTCCAGGCTCAGAGACTGACTGATCTTCTGCCAGTGCCAGCAATCCAAGTCTGGTTGAAGGTTGCTGTTCTCAGTGGAGAGAGAAGGCCATTTCATGTCAAGCCTCCGACTGGAGGGTGGTTACAAGAGCGGATCGAAAGCTTACCTTTCATGGAACATCCTTAAAAGACTGCTCCAGCGCACCATTCATGTCCAATGATGCCTCTTAGTGCCCTCCAGAGCCAATCGAGGCGGGGCGACTGGTGCCTTGGAACCAGCCATCATAAATACGCAGCAGAGCAAAGGCTGTCTTCCCTATCCATAATCTCCCAGGCAGCTGGAACTGCTTTGTGTTTTGGGCCACAGAGTGTCCCCGAAGGCCAGTGGTCCAATGAGGCTGTCACAGGTCCTGCCGGCCTCCCATGAAGGGACAGGGGTGAGTGGGGAGATGGGTCGCAGGCTGACGGCAGCATCAGGCCACTCCTAACCAGCTGCTCGGAGCAGCTGTACATTCAAGTCGGCCTCTGCCAATTATCCTTCCCTGAGAAGGGTTGGAATTGGCGCCTCGGAGCCAATCACGGCATATTCGAGAAGGTACGTCTTTAGGCGTAAGGTGAAGAACCTCCACCTTTACAGATGGGCATTTTCCCTTATTGGAAGGGAAAAAAACCTGGGCTGACCCCTTTGGAGAGAGGGAGAGTTTTACAGTTGGAACCGTGCATTGTGCTTTGAGGCTAGGTTTTCAGTTCCGAGCTTAGCCTATTTTAAAAAATATTTTAAAATTTTAAAACCACATTTTAATTAATACATAAAAAATATACATGGATAATATAACAAAAAAACTTCCCTTCCCTCCCCACTAATCCCCACCCTCCTTCCCCTATGACTACCCCGAAGAAAAAAAGAAAGGAGATTATTAGTTACACATGTATATATAATTCAACTCCAGCCATGGAAACCAAGATCCGTCACCGGGACAGATCGAGAGCTTAAATCTTCAAACCCAGAATTTTCAAATAATGGGCCCCATACTTGCTTAAAAAAAATTTGCCTCTTAAATTGTATGTTATCTTTTCAAGAGGGATGCATAATTTCATTTCCGTCTGCCACCTTTGCATTCCCAAAGCCATATCGGATTTCCATGTGATAAGCTAAACATTTCTTAGATATGGCTAAAGCTAAACTTAAAAATCCAATTTGATAAATTGTAAACCAATCATTTTAATATCTCCTAGTAGAAACACCAATGGATGAAAGAACTTTTTAAATACTTTGTCCACAAATAATTTAACGTGTGTCCAAAAAGTCTTAACTTTAGGATAGATCCAGGTCGAATGAAGAAACGTACCTATCTCTTTACCATACCTAACCATAAATCTGATGACATTAAATTAAATCTCTTTCATTTTTGAGCGGTTAGGTGTAATTGATGCAAAAAGACATACTGTACTAATCTACAACCTTAGTCGTACTATCTTTACACAAATTCCTCCAATCATTTTCATCTATTTTTCTATTCAAATCAGATTCCTGTTTCAATCTAGATTTATGATTTTACTTTGTAATAATTTATCCATCTCAGAAAAAAATTGATTTATATCTCCTCTAGTAAGTAATGACTCTAAACCAGATTGTCTGGGCAATTTTAATCTATATAGCCTAACTTTTCAGTTAGAAAAGCTTTTACTTGATAATAGCAAAAAAAATTTCATTAGGAATTTGATATTTTTCTTCCTTCATTCAATTATAAATTTGCCTGCTTCAAAAGAATCCACTTTTTTAATCCCCAATAGATTCCATGTTTTCAGAAACTGGCTGTTAACAGGAAAGAAAAAAAGTTCATTTTGATATAAAGGGATTTTAGATGAGAGCTCAGCCTATTCTCGACTACAAGTGGAAGCACCTGGTTAATGCGCTTCTCCTGGAGTAGGGGGGTTGTGGTGCGCTGAGGTAGCAAGCGAGCAAGCACAAACTCAGGAAAGACTGTACAACAGGCTTTATTCCAGTAAATTCAAGCATTGTTGGCTCCCCATGTGGCTGTCTCAGGACGGGCTGGCTCAGGTTTATATTCAGGTCGGCTAATTGACAGCCAGCCAGGTGGAGTCAGCTCCCTAGGTGGTCTTCCTGCAGGTACAGAGATCGCCCCTTGCAGTCGACTGGTGGCCGTATCACCACATTCACTCGGAGGTGTGTGTAAAAACAGTGTCGGGTGGTATTTACAGATTCAGGAAATTTGGCGGCTGTCGGAGTCGCAGGGACCATTGCATGGTTGGCTTGTGGTCAAAGGTGGATTGGAGTCCGTCACTGGGCTGTGTGCTGTGGAGTGTGAGCAGGGGAGGCTCCGGACCCTCTGGGAAAGTGAAATGGAGGGTAAGGAGGGGCTGCGGCTGGCAGAGGGGGCTGAAGAACCGCGCCGCAGGTGCTGGGAGAGGGTGTGACCCTTGGGGATGAGGCAAAACTCTCGGGAATGAGGAGGTCCCTCAGAGATGGGTGGGACCCTCTGAAACAGGGAGACCCTCGGGAATGGGGAGAGTTCCTCAGAAATAGGGTGAGACAGTGATGAGAGAGTGAGACCCTCAGAAATGAGGAGAGGCACTCGAGAAGGTGAAACGCTCAGGTATGGAGGAGAGACCTTCAGGAATACGGGGAGTCTCTGTGTGACAGCATTGGCCTCAGTACCATCACCTAATGCTCTCCCACCCCCCTTCTCATTCCCCTCCCCCTCTCTCCCTATATTTCCTCTCTACCCTTCTCCCCTTCTCTCTCTACCCTCTCCCTCTATCTCTCTCTCTCTCACTCCTCCCTCTCTCTCACCCTCTCCCCCTTTCTCTCCCTCTCTCCTCCCCCCCTTATCTTCCCCCCCCAACAACAGGGGGAACAGATCCCTCACCATCCCACCCTACCGAACCATCGTGACGGACATCCCAGGATTGATTTGGACCATTTTGGGCCCCTCCACCCTCCCCACCCCTCTGGAGACCCCCCTCCCCTCTACAAGATGGTGGTGCAGGAGCCTCAGAGGAAAGGAGCAGTGGGATCCCTCCTCAGACGGGTGCGAAGAATGGGGTCCGAGAGCAACGCAGAGAGACTGGTATCTGGATCTTCTTGGCCCTTGGAACCCCTCAACCCGCCACCCAACTACGAGCCCGGGCCTTCTGGAACCTTCTTCACCTTCCAAGTGGAGGCGTGAAGGGACACGTGGATATTTGGGGAGAGACGAAAACAGTTTGGATGGGTGAAGACCCCCGATTCAGATAGCAGAGATCCTCTGATGGAGGGGAAGGAGAGAGAAGGAGGGGGAGAGAGAGGGAAGAGGAAGAGAGGGGCAGAGAGATAGAGGTAAGAGGGGGAGGGAGAGGGGGAGAAAGGGGGAAAGGGACAGCAGTGATGAAGGGGGATGGCTGGGTGGATGGCAGAACTGGAAAGACAGGAGAGGGAGGTGGAAAAGGAAAGGTGAGTAGATTTAGTGGAAGCAGGAAAGTCAATGTTCACGCCATGGGCTGGAGGGGCCCAGATGGAAAGAGGGTAGAGAAGATTTACTGGGACATTGGCCTGAGTTACAGGGAAGGGTTAAGCAGCTTCAGACTTGATTCCCTGGAGCAAAGATGCAGTGAACTAGGATTCACTGGTAGTGTGTTGTGATGATGGCTGGTCCCGCCTCCAAGCTCCACCCCCATCTACCCATATACAACCATGGTGTCCTGTCTAAACCCAAAACCCTTTTTCAGACAACTGTGAGACTCTACCCTCAGTTATAAGCTAATAAAAGCATTTGTTCTCCCTCCAGTCGTGAGAGCTTTTATTACTTTACAATTTTATTGATGATGGAAGTGCTGCTCAAGCCCAGTTTGCTACTGACACAGCTGAGGAGTTCACATACTGGCTAACCTCCTTCTAGGCCTACCTGAACGTGATCAGAGACATCTTCCACACTGATGAACTCAGAAGGTCTGTACTCGTTTCGAGGATAGGAACAAAAGGGTACACAGTCATCAGGGACTGCTCTACATATGATGCTGCCATTGAGGTGTTGAAGGCTCGGTTCCTGAAGTCGCAAAACAAGGTCCTAGCGAGGCATCGACCAGCAACCAGGAGAGACCATCGATGACTACCTGCTGGATCTGTGGACGCTTGCCAAGAAGTGCAGGTACAAAGCGGCTACGGGCTGTGTACATGAGGGAGAACAGATCCAGAACACTCTAGTCGCGGTGGCCTGCTTGAGGTACATGAGGCAGGGTAAGAGGGAACTGGCTAAATCACTGGAACAGGCCAAGCTCAAGTACGGCGACCTCGAAGCCAGCAAGTTCCATCACTGAGGTAACCCCTTCTGAGGACCGGCTGCTCCCGCTACCCTAGCCCTAATGGCTGCCATTTCCTGTGCTAGGGAGTGCTTTTTCTGCGGCAAGAGCCAGCATCCCCGATCCCGTTGCCCGGCTAAAGACTCAGTGAGTTCCAGTTGTGGCAAGAAAAGGCATCAGGCGCGTGTTTGTCACCCAGGGAAGTCTGCAGCCTGCACCGCTCCTGGATCTGATTCAGGACCCCCCCCCCCCCCGGTCATTGTGCATGAATGCCGGGTGATGGTGATAACGGTGTCTGTGGAGATGTCCGGGCAAGGGATGTCAATGGGAAACGGGAGTACTCATCTACGACTGAGAGGAAATAGACGTTCTTGTTCGTGGAAGGTAGGGGGCCCTTGAAGTTGATGCTAAGCCATTCAAAGGGGCGAGTGGCCTTTATAGACATCTGCCATCTCTCCTGGCTGCTGGGAACTGATGCTGAGTAGGGACTGGGCATAGATCACGTTTGTCGGGGGCTTGTGCATGCTCTGCAGGATGGCCATCGCAGGTTTATAGTCCTTGATGGCCTAGAAAGCTCGTAGGCCCAGCTTGGTGCGGAACAACATGAGCCGTTTCTGGTTGGTGATGATCACCTTAGTCTGTGTTAGGATGATTGGCTCAATCGCGTACTTCCAGATCTCAAAGCGTGCCTGGGCATCCTTATGTTGGGGGTCAATCTCCAGGCTCCCGATTGTCAGAAACTTCTCCATGGTCTCTCTTTAAATTTTTCTGGAATAAACTGTGGTGCGCTTAGGTAGCAGCAAGCAAGCACAAAACTCAAAAGACTGTACAACAGGCTTTATTGCAGTGAAAGTCTGAACACCAGTTCATGCCTTGGTGGCTCCCTGTGTGACTGACTCAGGAGGGGCCGGCTCAGGTTTATATTCGGGTCAACTGATTGACAGCTGGCCAGGTGGAGTCAGCCCCTTAGGTGGTCTTCCTGCAGGTACAGAGATCGCCCCCTGGAGTCAGCTGGTAGTTGGATCATCACAGGGATAAAAGAAGAACTCCTGGTGGACACCTTGAAGGCGAGGTTGCGTTTTGGGGAAACCCCCACGGGGGGTGGGCAAGTTTCTTGGGCAAGACTGATTGAAGAAGATCAGTTGGGTGTGTGTCCAATGAACAATGAATCTCTCTCTGAAACCTGAGCAAATTAAGCAACCAGAGGTGTTCAATTCCAGGCACAGTCCAGAAGTTGGCCTGATACTGGCGAACTTGGAGAAGTGAAAAGTGAATGATTGGACAGTGAAACAAAGAACTTCCCTGAACACGTGCACATTACATACACGTGCACTTAGAATGAAATGGGGGATAATTAGTAACAGTTACAGATTGATCTTGTTGTTTGAAAAAAAATCATTTATGTTGAAGTAACCATTGTCTTGGTGAAGTTCTGTTGCTAGTTTTTGGAGTCCTCTGGGCTCATAACACTCAAGAGTTCACTGCCCTATCATGGACACTCGACATCTTCTCAGCAGTGGCCGCACTTCCTAAGAAGGCTGAAGCGGGCAAGGCCAATGGCCGCCATCACATCAGGAGTGCCCTCTACCGAGCGCCCTGGCCGGCCACCTCACCGGGCGGTACGATCACTGTAGAGATCAATCTGCAGGGACTGTAGGAGTGGCAGAGAGGATCGCTGGAGTCCCCCCCCCCCCCAACTATCAGCATGGTCTACCGGGATTGTTGTCTGAAGAGGGCGCGCATAGCATTGTTCAGCGGTGGCTATTGGGGAAGAGATACAGAGCCTCCCTCAGCTGAGACCACTTGCAAATTGGAGGAACAACATCTTCTATCTGGGCACATTAACCGACTTCTCTGGCTTTCGTTAAGTCGTTACCCCCCCCCCCCCCCCCCGACCAACCACCACACTTCTTTCCCCAGCTCTGTCTCTCTTTCTCCTTTTGCACAGACATCATCAATTCTCACCTCTCCCCCTTGTATCTAATCACCACAATGGGTTGGTCCGGAATCCTCATCCAGCCGGCACTGTCTCTGAGATTTCCTGCTTCTGGCCCATTCTGCTTATACCTTGCAGGGCTCAGGCCCGAAATGTCAGCAACGTATCTTTGCCTCCTGCGGACGCTGAGTGACTGGCTGAGTACCTCCAGCATTTGGATGAGTTTTTACCACCAGACTGAGGGATAGCACCTTACCACAGGCAGTGAGAATGCTCAACAACCAAAGGAACTGCTCACACTCACCCTTCGATACTCTTGTATGTACATATCCAACCAAATAACCTTTGAACGATGAGGCGGCGTACAGGAGGGAGATCAATCAGCTCATTGAACGACAACAACTTTGCGGTCAACATCAGCAAAACCAGAGATGATTGTGGACTTCAGGAGGGAGTCAAGAGAACATGAGCCAGTCCTCGTCAAGGGGTCAGCAACATAAAGGGCTAAGAACTTGATAAGGCAGACAGCCAGCACCTTCCCCTGCCCCCCCCCCCCCAACCAGGACAAGAATAGCAAATACCAGAGGACATCTTTGCAAGGTGAAGTTTAGGAGAGACACCGAGAGTTGTGGGGACCTGGAATGCATTCCCGGGGGAAGGGGTAGTAGAGGCTGGAACATTGGGGGTACTTGAGGACTCTTTTAAGATGCAGAGATGAAAGAAAAAGAGGGTTACAGGGTAGGGAGGGTTTCAAATTTTTTGGTAGGAATATATGGGTCGGCACAAAATCAAAGGCTGAAGGGCCTGTACTATGCTGTAGTGTTCTAACTTCAACTTCCTGGGGTTTGATATCTCCGGGGATCCATCCCGGAGCCTCCAGAAGAAAGCTCGACTTTGTGAGGGGTCTGAGGAGATTTGGTACGTAACCGAACTCTCGTAAACTTCTACAGGTGGGGACCGCGGGGAGCGTTCTGGCCGGTTGGAACAGAGGCACCAACTTTCAGGGTGAGAATAAACTCCAGGGGGTTATTCACTCGGCATGCGACATCATGGGCCCCAGACTTCATTCCATTGAGGACATCAACACGAAGCAGGATCTTCAAAAAGCAGCCTCAAAGACCCCCCCCACCTTCTTCACTCTGCTCCCATCGGGAAAAAGGTCCAGGAGCCCAAGAATGAGCACAAGGACAGCTTCTTCCCCTCTGCCATCAGATTCCTGAATGATCCGTGAACCCGACATGATCTGACTTTTTGAGTCCTGTTGTTTTTACAGTAATGTTGTAAGATGATTATAGTATGGATGTTTGTCCCATGAAGCTGCCGCAAATCACCGACTTGTTCAGGACAGTAAATTCTGATTCTGAAAAATCATTTCGGGAGTCCGAGGCCCCCCACTCCTGTTTGGGAGCCCAACATCCCCAGGAGCCCGAGATCCCCCCCCCCCTTCTCCCCTGACAACCCAAGTCGAATGACTTATTGCATTATACCCGAATTTGCATTAAATCAGGGGTTCACTGTGTTTGGTAAGGTGTTCTATCTAAATGTTTAGACTGCAATGTTGCCCCAAAACAATAAACTTCATGACTTGTTCATGACTAAATTCAGATTGTCAATTTTTGCACACTTCCTGCCCCTTCTCTTTTGCTTTGACTTGCCTGGTCAGCAACAGGGGTGAATTTTTCCCATTCGGATATTCCGTCTTGTTTTGGTCTGTATTTATCCTGCACCTTTCCTGTCTCTTGTAGACACTCCACCCCTTGGTGGCTCTGCCATCTTCCCTACTTGTGCCCCCTTCCAATCCACTCTGGCCAGTTTCTCTCTGTTCCACTGCTGAAATACCAACACATCTGACTTCAGTCTCTCCTTGCTACATCTTAAATTGAACTCATTCATATTATGATCCCTCCCCCCTCGTGGTTCCATAGAACATTATAGCACAGAAACAGGCCCCTTCTGCCCTTCTAGTCTGTGCCTAACTATTATTCTGCCACTGACCTGTACCTCTCCCATCCATGTACCTATCCAAATTCTTATTAAATGTTAAAATTGAACCCATATTCACCACTTCAGCTCATTCCACACCATCTCTCCCCCCCCCCCACCTCTCTGCATGAAGTTCCCCCTAAACATTGCCCTTTAACCCTTAATCCATGTCCTCTGGTTTGTATCTCACCCTCCCTCTGTCCCCCTCATAATTTTAAATACCTCAATCAAATTTCCCCTCATTCTTCTGCACTCCAAGGAATAAAGTCCAAACCCATCTAACCTTTCCTTGTAACTCAGTTCCTGAAGTCTGGGCAACATCCCAGAACTTTGATTTCTGAAGGCCAATGTGCCAAAAGCTCTTTATGACCCTGTCCACCTGTGAGGCCACTTTCAGGGAATTATATGTCTATATTCCTGGATCCCTCTGTTCTACCGCACTCCTTAGTGCCTGACCATTCACCTCCTTTCTTGGTCTGTCCTTCCAAAATGCAGCACCTCACCCATGTCTGCATTAAACTCCATCTGCCGTTTTGATGCCCATGTTTCCAGCTGGTCCAGATCCCTCTGCAAGCTTCGAAAACCTCCCTCACTGCCCACAACACCGTCAATCTCCTTTACTCTAAGCCAGTGGTTTTCAAACTTTTTCTTCCCCCACACATTCCACCTATGCCATTGGTGGTCTCTGATTGGTAAGGGATTGCTTAAGGTGGGATGTGGAAAGGAAAAGGTTTGAAAACCCCTTTTAATCGTCTCTCATTGAGTCATTATGTGCACGGTTTCAGAACTCCAAAGGAAATGGGCCAATTGGGTCTAGAGCAGTGGTTCTCAACCTTCCATTCCCACTCACATCCCACCTTAAGCAATCCCTTATTAATCACAGAGCCCCCCCACCCCGATGGTAGAGGGATTACTTAAAGTGGGATGTGAGTGGGAAGAGAAAGTTTGAAATCCACAGCTCTCTGGGTACATTACAGCCGATCCCCTTCAGGGGGCTCATCAACCAGCTGCCCTAAAAAGCTATCTCGTAGGCGTTCTACAAACACTCACTGTCGAGATCCAGTCCCAACCTAGTTTTCCCTAATGTTAAACTCCCCCCATCCCATTGCCTTGCCCTTCTATCACAGTTTTTCCATTTGTTGTTGTAATCTGTTGCCCACATCCCGGTTCCTGCCTTGAGGTCAGTCAGTGAACACTTTTTCACCCTTGCCATTTCTTAACTCAATCCACGATGCTAATACTTGATCCTATGTTACACAAACACTACAGTACAGGCCCTTCAGCCCTTAATGTTGTTTTGACCCATATATTCCTTTAAAAAAAGTACTAAACCCTCCCTTCCCCATAACCCTCAATTTTTCCTTTCATCCACGTGCCTGTTGAAGTCTTATAAATGCCCCTAACGTTCCAGCCTCCACCATCATTCCCTGGCAAGGCATTCCAGACCCCACAATGCCGTGTGTAAAAAGATTTACACTGGATGTCTCCCCCAAACTTCCCTCTCTTCACTGGGGTTTGCTGATCCTGCCCTAGGAAACAGGTACTGGCCATCCACCTGATCAATGCCTCTCAGAATCTTGTCGACCTCGATCGAGTCTCCTCTCAGCCTTCTACACTCCAAAGAGAAAAGTCCCAGCTCTGCTAACCTTGCCTCATAAAACTGATTTCCCCATCGTGGTGAATCTCCTCTGCACCCTCTCCATACCGTCCACATCCTTCCTGTAATGAGGTGGCCAGAACTGAACACTGTGGAGTCTCACCAAGTTGTAACATGACCTCTCGTCTCCTGAACTCAATACCCTGACTAATGAAGCCCAACGTCCCATAGGCCTTCTGAACTATCCTATTAACCTGTGTGGGATGTCTGAATTTGGACCCCAAGGTCCCTCTGTTCATCCACAACATTAAGTAACCATTAACCCTGGACTCAGCCTTCTGGTTTGTCCTTCCAAAATGCATCACCTCACATTGATCCGGATTGAACTCTTATCTGCCTCTTCTCCACTA
>NW_027212264.1:10000-14972 GCF_036971445.1 Narcine bancroftii | reverse complement strand
TCACCGTCCCTGGCCCCGTCCTTTTGCGACGCCACGTCCGGCACTCAAAGAATGATCCCTTGGTCGACCGAGTGACTCTACTCCACGCGAACCCACATTACGCCTACGTTGAGTTCCCAGACGGGCTGGAGGACACTGTTTCGGTGCAGGACCTAGCTCAGCATGCGGTAGACCCAGCAAACCCCCCAACCCAACCTTCCCCAACTCTTTATTCCCCAGGCCCCGTGCCGCAACAGAAGGACCAACAGCACTCCAACACTTGGGACAAAAGGCTACTGCTCTGCAGGAAGTAAATCCTAGATCCTGCACTGTCAGAACAGAAGATGGTCAAATACTGAGGAGGAATCGAAAGAGCCTGCTGAAAACAAAAACGACACTGCAGGGACAGACAAATGCTGAAGATCCAGCTTGCACAGCTACGGAGGAAACACCACCAGTGCTAAACTGTTGAGGACCAGCAGAGCCGACACACACACCTGTGTTAAAAAGATCCACACACATTATCAAAGCACCTGCTAGACTGAATCTCTAAAAGAACTGCACACTTAAAACGTTTGTGCTGTTGATGTTGTGTTTACTTTTGTGTTACACTTTAAACTGAAATGTTGTTAAATTAAACATCTCAAGGAAAGGGGGGTGTAGTGATAGAGTGCTAGTGATCCTCCTGACCACTAGAGGCAATCAGAGATTATTTCGCCGGCAGCTTCGGTTGGATAGAAGATGGATGCCTCCACATGGTCCTGAGTGACTTCTAATAGCTAATAAAATATAGTTGTTTTAAAAGAATCTAAGTTTCATTATTACAATATAAGAAACATCCTGGTACGTATATACATATATAAAATAAATATTATTTAATTGATATGACAGTCTCAGAGGGTTTATCAGTCGTTCAGGAATCTCATGACCTGCAGGAAGAAGCTGTTTCCCAGCCTGGTGGTACTGACTCTTTTACTCCTGTATCTCTTTGTTGGTGGGAGGAGCTGAAAGAGGCTGAGTGTATCTAAGGGGAATTCAAAAGAGGGACATTCCAAAGACTTTTAGAGAGGCCACAGGGATGTAAGAAAAATTGAGGGTTATGGGTGTGAGGTAGGGAAAGATGAGCTTGCAGTAAAGCACATTTACATTAAAAAAAAACTCAGAAATGCTGGAGGAACTCAGCAGGTCTTGCGGCGTCTGCAGGAGGTAAAAACTTATTGCCAACATTTTGGGTCTGAGCCCTGCCTCAGAGAATGAGTATTGGGATCAGTCAAAGGAGAGTGATGTACTATGTTCTATCTAAGCCACTAACTCGGGAATTGATCCTTGCAAAACGTAAGAGAAATCCAAGTTCCCAGTCCCTTCATTCTTCCTTCGGGGTAGAACACTCGCACTGCCACAGCCAACTACAAATTTGTCCGTGACACCACGGTCATCGGCAGAATCACAGATGGCAGTGAGGAAGCGTACAGGAGGGAGATAGACCAGCTGGTAGAGTGGTGTCACACCAACAACCTTGCACTCAACGTTAGCAACACAGAGGAACTGACTGCGGACTTCAGGAAGGCGAAACCAGGAGAACGCAAACCAGTCCTCGTCAAGGGGCCAGCAGCCCAACTTACACCTAATTAATCTATCACTCTGTACGATTTTAATAGTGGGAGGAAATCCATGCAGACATGGGAAGCACGTACAAACTCCTTACAGAGAGCACGAGATTCAAACTCCAGTTTCCAGATTCTGTACAGCGTTGCGCTAACCGCTATACTCACCCGGTGCCATCATGAGTGTCGGTCTTCATTTTCAGAGAGGTGGTGTCTCAAGAAAGAAGACTCTATTAACAAGGGCCCTCACCACCCAGAGCATGTCCCCTTCTCACTGCTACCATCAGGAAGCGGGTACAGGAGCCCGAAGACAAAAGCAGCATCAGATTTCTAATCACAGACATTACTTCAATTTTCTCTTCTGTTCGCACGATTTATTTATTTTGAAATGTGACTTTTTGCAATTTTGCGAAGTTAAATTCTGATTTTTACCTTTGCTACATAAAGGACACTGTTTGACCTGCGGAACTTTTCCAGCATTTTGTGTTTTTACTGACAAAAACTCTCATTCCTTGTTGTGAAGGCAGATCTCCTGTCTTCATGTCCCAGCTTGCAGTTTGCCATGTGATCCATAGAGGGGGCCAGTCACCTGCAGTATCTCTAACCCAGTGGTTCTCAGCCATTTTTCCACTCACATCCCACTTTAAGGAATCCCTAGGCCACCGGTGCTCTGTGATTAGTAAGGGATGTGAGTGGGAAGGGAAGGTTGAGAATCACTGCTCGAGACTCAATTGTTACTGAAATATTTGGCTTGAGAAAAATGGTCACTGGCCCATTTCCTTTGGAGTTCTGAAACCATGCACATAACGAGTCAATGAGGGACGATTAAAACAGTGGTTTTCAGACGTTTTCTTTCCACTCACGTGGCACTTTACTAATCAAAGAGCCCCGATGGCATCGGGATTACTTGAAGTGGTTTGTGAGTGGGAAGAAAAAGGTTGAGAACCATTGAGTTTGGGAAAGCATAAGGTGGAATGAGATGCTAGCTGAAGTGGTGAATGTGGCTCAGTTTTAATTGTGAGAAGAATTTGGACAGGTACATGGATCAGAGAGGAATGGAGGACTATGTTCAAGGTGCAGGTGAAAGGGACTAGGGAAAATAATTTTATGGTATGGACTAGAAGGGCCGAATGGGCCTGTTTCTTTGCTGTATTGTTCTATGGTTCTAACCTACTGTATCCGGTGCTTCCGCCTTCTCTACACTGGAGATCATTTTTCTGAGTACATTCGCTCTGTCTGCACCAGTGACAGGGACCTCCTAGTGACCACCCATTTCATTTTTGTGCCCCACTCCCATGCCATCATCTCTGACCACAGCCTTGTGCACTGCCAAACCGCAACCATCTACAAAACCCAATATTACGTCTGGGCCCTCTCCAACCAGATGGCATAAACATTGACCTCTCTGGCTTCTGCTCGACCACTCCCTGTTCTCCCTCTCTTGCCCATCCCTCTGACATCTGTCCTCCACTTCCTTCCCCTTGACATTCCCAGACCCCAGGGTCGGCTTCAAAACAAGTCTAATCGGGCCAGTGAGGTGGGGGGGGTGATCATGGTAACACCGGTGGGGGAGGGGAGGAACAATCTGACATTCAAAAACTCACTCAGCGGTGGGGAGGGGGATTGGTGGGGCCTACCTACGTGCCACGAACCTCCTCCATGCGCCACCGCCATCACACTTCCCCCTCCCTCCGACATTACAGACAAACACGCTGCTTATATCGTGTGGAGACTAGTCACACTAGTGACGTTATGTGCTGCAGGTTGGGGGGGGTTCATCATGCCTCAATGGGGAGGGAAATGCTCGTGAAGGCTTTCCCCTTGGCGCTGGCCCTGACAGAGCCATCGCCCCTCCCACTGCTCGCTGTTGTGCCCTCCGACCCTTACCTACCTATAACCTCCTTCCTTTGGGGTCGTGCTCTTCCCCCTGCCCCTTTCCCCCAACAATTTACTCAGGCACCTGCCCACATCTTGCACACACCTCGATGAAGGGCTCCAGTCCGAAATGTCGGTTCGATATCCCTATAAAAAGGATTGTGTTTGACCTGCCGTGCTTCTCCAGCAGACGGCATCCTCAGACATTTGTGTTTTCCTCACTTATAAATGAGTTGAGTTAATTATTCCAAACTATTTATACATATTGATTACATATTTTTTTTTTCTGTAGAGATGTGATTATTATGTGGTGTGTACCATGGTCTGAAGAAACATGGTTTCGTCTGATGGTAGATGTACGGTCAGATGATAACGAACTTAGAATCTTGAGCAACGAGAAGCTGAAAGGACTTAACAAGTCAGGCAGAGTCTATGGAGAGAAGTGGTCAGTTAAAGTTTGACAGTTGGGACCCTCTATCAATGCCTTTCATCTCCGTGGATGCTGCCTGACCTGTTGAGTTCCTCCAAGCTTCTTGTTGAGTCCTCACCCAGATCCTCTTGTGACAAAGGCAGAAGAACAGTTGCTTTCTTAATTGCCTGCTGTGTCGGCCCACTGGGAATGACCAGGATTGGGCTTTTCGCTCACACAGCCCAGAGCCCGCGACTTCCCTACTCTCCACACTGGATTCAACTGCAACAGGATGATTGGGATCCAAAGTGACCTCATTTGGACCCAGTGGTCCCAGTGGGTGACCCTCCCTTAGACCCAGGGACATCATCTGTCACTCAGCCCCAGGTGACGTCACCCAGACCTAATGATGACATTTATTCCTGCCACACATTCAACCTCCCAGATGCAACCTCAGTTCCCACCCAAGTCAAGTTTATTGTCGTCTGATTATACAAGCACAACCCGGCAAAACACTGTTCTCCGGCCCTCGGTGCAAAACACGCAGACATACAATCAGGCAAAACACACAGACAGATAAACATTACACATGCAGGACAAGTACAGGCATACTGCACTTTACAAATACTCAGTTTATGTAAATACACTTTTACAAAGAAACCTGTGTTTACTTTCCAAAGAAAATTTGAATGGGTTTCCACTTGTACGAAAATAGCCTTCAATAGTAAATGGGTCTTCGCTTTACGTAATTTCAAAGGAACTTTCAACTTTCAAAAACCTGTATTAAATAAATATTCTTTTGAACATATGAGTGTCTCGGAGGGTCAGTGTGAGCAGTTCCTTTAGTTGTTCAGCGTTCTCGTTGTCCGTGGGAAGAAGCTGCTCCTCAGCCTGGTGGGGCTGGCTCTGATCCTCCTGGATCTCTTCCCCGATGGGAGCAGCTGAAAGATTCTGTGGGCAGGGTGGAAGGGGGTCCTCAATCATTTTGTGTGCCTTCTTCAGACAACGATCCGGTAGATCATCAATGGTGGGGGGGGGGGGGGGGGGAGAATCCAGTGATCCTCTGCACTTTTAGGGTCTCCTGGATTGACCTCTGTTCAATTTC
>NW_027212264.1:0-5000 GCF_036971445.1 Narcine bancroftii | reverse complement strand
CCAACCTGATCCAGCCCCGACAAGCCTGGCAAGTAAAATAACCACAACCTGGATCAAGATTGCACCACATACTATAAACTTTGATCACATCCAAAGAAGGGTGTGACAACTAATGTGAGCACAACGCGATTTTATTGGCTTTCCAAAGCAGGCGCTCTGTTACCCGGGAAGACCCGCTGTAACCTGCAACAGGGTCATTCTGCAAGGAAGCCCATATGCAGATGGGCACAAGCCTTTTGGTGTGGTTTGGCTTCCCATTTTACAGTGACAATTCACACGACCTGAAGTCTGCAGACTTCAGCAAAACATCTCGCACCTGTTTCGAGAACAGCACGGGCTTGATTCTAAGAAGAAAACAATTTCTTTAACAGCTCAGGAAGACATTGGGATGAAGGACCCGTTTCTGTCCTGGCAAACTCTCCCACCCTATGATCAACTCACCAATGTGTACATGTCACAGATATATTGCAAAGGGGTTATAGCTCTGTCTTGATCTATCTCCCCTGATGTGTCCATTGGAAAAACAGCCTGCTCTCTTTGGAACCTGAACCAGATGTACTGAGGCATAGTGAAGGGTCAAGGTTCAAGGTTCCTCTGTCATGTAATAATACATAAAAATGTAATAATCATTATATACTTTTGCCTGTCGTAAGGCAGACAAAGAACAGCCATGAACATTGCCCGGTCCCAGAAAGAATAAAAGAAAGAGAAGCAAAAGAGAGTAATTGAGTGTCCGTGGATTCGTCTCCCACAGGCTCTGAAGCCGCACAGTCTCCTGTTTGATCCATCGGCCGCACGAGCTCTGACACGATCAGGAATCCTTCCGTGCCCGAGGCCCCGTCGGGAGACCTTCTTGCCCTCAGTGCCCTCTTGAACCCCAGTTACGATACCTGGTTCCCGCGAGCCGGTCTCCAGTGGCCTGCAGCCCGTGAGGGTTTGCCTTGTGTGCTATTCAGTCAAGTCATGAAGCAGGCAGTGCAAGGTTAAAAGCAAAGTACTTCAAGAGATCAGTGGAACTAGGGGAAGGAAAATGGTTCGGAACACACTAGATGGGCCGAAGGGGCCTGCTTCTGTGCTGTAGTGTTCTATCGTTCAACAGTGCTGGGCTTCATCTTGTACCACTGGGGGTTGGGGGGGGGCCCATTCAAGAGGCTGACAACAGAAGTAAAGGGTCATGAATGGGATTTCCCTTAGTATTGGATGATTTTTGTTCTCCCCTTATCTCAGGCTGAATTTGCCACAGCTTAGTATCAAAGCTCTTTGATGCTGCAGGGACGTTCATAGAGAACTTTGACCTTTTACTCTCATCCTGATATAACCAAGATTCAACCCCCCTCCCCCCCTCCAAGTCGCTATCTGGACTGCACTCCTCTCGGATCTTCCCTCCACCATCTTCAGAAAGGGAAGGTTTCTGGAACCAGTTGAGGTAAAGAGTTCAGGTCAAGTTTATTATCATCTGATTGCACAAGTACAACCCGGCGAAACAGCTGGCTCTGATACTCCTGCATCTCTTCCCCGACGGGAGCCAGCTAAAAGATGATGTGAGCAGGGTGGAAGGAGTCTTCAATGTCTTTGTGTGCCCTTTTCTGATTTTTCTGACAATAATCCCAGTAGATCATATCGATGGGTGGGAGGGAGGCTCCAGTGATCCTATCCACTGCTCTTATAGTCCTGTGGATTGACCTCCGATCCATTTCTCTCCAGCAACCGAAACCGCACAGTGATGCAGCCAGCCAGGACCCTCTCAATAGAGCTCGTGTAAAAGTTGACATGGTGGTGGCTGGTAGCCTTGCCCGCTTCAGTCTTCTCAGGAAGTGCAGTTGCTCTTGTGCCTTCCTGACAGGTGAGGAGATGTGTGTTCACGATAGGTCACTAGTTATAAGTGAATTTCGATGCTGCAAATCTGAGTCTGCAAATCCTCCAAAGATCAAAAGGCATGAATAGAGAGAGAAAAGCAGTGCAGACATCACAGGGGAATAAGAGGGGATAGGGTAGAAAGAACAGGGTATTTCCTGTATTAGGAATTACAGAAAAACAATAATTTATTGGACAGACACACATGTGTCTCCCTTCCTCCAGCCCCCAATGCTCTTCCCTTCTTTCTCCTATCAGAGATCTACCCTCCTTAACCCTCTGCCCCCTTCCCATCACTTCAGCTCCTTTGTAAAATAAAATGCTGGAGAAACTCAGCTCAAACCATGTCCTTTATGTAGCAAAGATAAAGCTACATAACCAATGTTTCGGACAAGCCCTTCATCAATGGATGGAAAAATGTCAGAAGGTGTAGGAACAAAAAGATAAGGGGTGGGGGGGGTAGGATCACGGTCACAAAGGCAGGAGGCAATAGGTGGAGAAGGGTTCACCAGCCTTAGGTGCTTGAAAGGTAAATGGTTACCACTCAGGAAGGTTCTTGTTGGTTTTCAGAGTGAGATTTGTTTTTCTAGGAGATCCACAACTGATGCACTTCCATCAGCCACTTCTTGCTGTGTCTTGCTGATAAAACTCGCCCCTTCAGGGTTCTCCAGATGATAACCTCTTTCTTTCAGGTCACCACAGAGTTCCTTTTTGTTTCACTTATTCCAAGTGAATAAGGGCCACAAGGGCTTTGACCAGGCTGTCTTCCAAAATGGGGCTTTCCACAAGCTTGCCAGCTTGTCCTGTTCCAATTCCAGCTGCTCTTGCTGGCTGTAACACTGTCAAGTGATCTCTCTCTCTCTCTCTCTCTCTCTCTCTCTCTCTCTCTCTCTCTCTCTCTTTCTCTCTCTCTTTCTCTCTCTCTCTCTCTCTCTCTCTCTCTCTCTCTCTTACTCTCTGAGAGAAAACCTGTTTGACTCTCTCTGCTTGAAAAACCTCATGACCCTCTTACAACGGCAAGTTCTTCTTCAGACAACAGCGGCACCAGCCTTCTCTTTCTTCTGTTATCTTTGGTAAACAACAATCCATTAGTGAAGTCACTTGAGCACTCTTTAAAGCTCTTGCAAAAGCTGTGAGGCCCTGATATGTCTAGCATGGGGCAGAGCTCCAGTATTTCAAATAAGATATGTTTTAATGTGCTTGTATGTGACCTACAATCACAAACCTTTCCCAATTTATCTCCCAAAAACATTTCTATGTACTCTGTCGCAGTATTAATCACTTTACCATTGGGCGATGGAAACAAAATGACTCCGAGGGAAACTGAAAACAATTAATGCTGATTCTCGCATTCCTGTTTGTAGGATCTTGCAGTGCATCTTGGTGTGCGTCTGCCGTGCTGTCTTGGTTGCAGCGACGTGCGGGATGTGGGGGGGGGGGGGGTAATAGCGTGCATGCGAGGGTGTGTTAAGTGTTGAGTGATGGATCTCGGATGAAGAATGCAGAGTTGTACCTGAAGTAAATAAAGAAGCTTTTGTGCTGAAGAAACGTGTGAGTGCATTCAAGTTCTTTATTTTATTTATATAGCACATTTTTTTTAACTCGCATTGACCAGCGTGCTGTACAAACCAAGGCTATCGATCGAAACTATTCCAACTATTTACAGAACAACGGATTAAGGCGTTATAAATGAACCACAATTGTGGTGAATAGCGCAGGGCTGCTGGAGGTTAGGAACGTACAGATAATTTGAGATGTTAAATGCTAACGACAGAAGGTACGTTTTTAACCTGGATTTAAAGTAGATTGAGTTGTTTGTAAACTGGAGCAAATCAGTGCTGTGACACCACATCCCAAGTGTGCTTCTTGGCCCAGGAGGGCCTTGGGCCCAGTCCTGATCTAGTCAAATGCCCAGGTTCTGAGGACTAAGAGAGATAAAGAAACCTCGCGGAGATGGAAACCATTGTGGAGCGGGGTTGCGAGCTATTTTTGCACTCGAATCATCCTTGTTTAAAGAGAATCTTACACTGAATTTCCATCATATTTTGGTACAGGAACATTTACTTGGGTTTATTGGAACCCCTGCTTGTTTAAGAGCAAGGTTGGAATCATTGAATATTAATAGAAGCAAAGAGAAAAGAAGTATAATTTGGTTTCTTAGAACAATCAGCGGGAGTCTACCACCTCATCTCCTCTCACTGCAATCCAGTAAAAGAACTGAATCTCATTAATGCTTAACCTGGGCAGATCAACTTCATCAGAGCTCGGCTCCCTGTTGTGTGGTGAGCTAATTTTTCACTATTGGTGTGTAAAGCATCTTCATCATGTAAGAAACCTGGCGTAAAACCGTTGGCTCCTTTGTAGAGCAATTAAAATTAATTGCAGCCCATGTGTTTGAGGCCCAATGTGGTGGGACCAACATTATTTTTCTTTTAAAATAAATCTCTGGTGACAAATCCAGCTATAATCCTGGGAGCACTGTATCTTCCGATGATTCAGACGTTGAAACAGAGAGCACCCGCTGCCTCAAGCACGCAGCCTGGCAAAGTATTCAGGGCTCCCACAACCTTCAGTGCAAAAGAAGTTCCTTGTGAATGAAGCAAGACCCCCAAAAACCGCTGGAGGTCCTCAGCAGGTCAGGGAGCATCCGTGGAAAGAAGCGGACAGTCCATGTCTTGGGCGCGAGTGCTAGATTAGGAAGGTGGGGGGTGGGTGGGGTTGGGGAGGGGATGGAGCCCAGGCTTTCAGGTGAATGGCAGTGGGGTGGGATGGGAGTGAGACAGGAATGGAGAGGAGGTGATGGGGGAAGGGCGGAGGGTAAAGAAGGGCAGCAGGGTAAGGGTAGCAGCACGAAGCTATTGCAGAGCCAGTGACCTGGGTTCGAGTCCTGCGCTGTCTGTTAGGAGGTAAAGCACAGAAATCTGTAGATGCCATGGTTGAATAAAGACACGGTGCTGGAGAAACACAGCAGATCAAACAGTGTCCTTTATGTAGCAAAGGTAAAAATACACAACCAATGTTTTGGGGTTCAGCCAAAGTCTGTAAGGAGATTGTACCTTCTCACTATATCTGCACAAGTTTCACCTGGGTACTTCGGTTTTCCTTCCACCCTCCCACCCTTCCAACTGTATAGGGATCCCAGGTTA
>NW_027212263.1:0-15644 GCF_036971445.1 Narcine bancroftii | reverse complement strand
TACTGCCTTTGACATCATCACTACTGCCTTTGACATCATCACTACTGCTTTTATCATCACTACTGCCTTTGATATCATCACTACTGCCTTTGACATCATCACTACTGCCTTTGACATCATCACTACTGCCTTTGATATCATCACTACTGCCTTTGACATCATCACTACTGCCTTTGACATCATCACTACTGCTTTTGACATCATCACTACTGCCTTTGACATCATCACTACTGCCTTTGACATCATCACTACTGCCTTTGACATCATCACTACTGCCTTTGATATCATCACTACTGCCTTTGATATCATCACTACTGCCTTTGACATCATCACTACTGCTTTTGACATCATCACTACTGCCTTTGACATCATCACTACTGCCTTTGACATCATCACTACTGCCTTTGGCATCATCACTACTGCCTTTGACATCATCACTACTGCCTTTGGCATCATCACTACTGCTTTTGACATCATCACTACTGCCTTTGATATCATCACTACTGCCTTTGATATCATCACTACTGCCTTTGACATCATCACTACTGCTTTTGACATCATCACTACTGCCTTTGACATCATCACTACTGCCTTTGACATCATCACTACTGCCTTTGACATCATCACTACTGCCTTTGGCATCATCACTACTGCCTTTGACATCATCACTACTGCCTTTGACATCATCACTACTGCTTTTGACATCATCACTACTGCCTTTGACATCATCACTACTGCCTTTGGCATCATCACTACTGCCTTTGACATCATCACTACTGCCTTTGGTATCATCACTACTGCTTTTGACATCATCACTACTGCCTTTGATATCATCACTACTGCCTTTGATATCATCACTACTGCCTTTGACATCATCACTACTGCCTTTGATATCATCACTACTGCCTTTGACATCATCACTACTGCCTTTGGCATCATCACTACTGCCTTTGACATCATCACTACTGCCTTTGACATCATCACTACTGCCTTTGGCATCACCACAGTGATTTTTTCATCAACATCATTGTCTTTTCCATCACAATTTTTATCATCTTTAACAATTTTGCTGTTCTATTTGAAATCAATACTATTAACTGCCTACTAAAACATCCTTACACCTTCCACCTCAATGTAAAAGGATTCAATTGAATTAGCCATTTATCCTGACTGATCAATTCTTTAAGTTTTTAAACCAAGGTAAACCATCTTTTATAGTTCAATACTAATTCTTTGGCCTGTTTAAACTTTGGCTCCACAATATGTAAATCTGAACTTCATTCAGCTGGCTTTAGAAATTTTAATCTGCAGTGAATTCCTACAGAGCCTGTGATACATTGTCAAGTGTGCATTGTGCCTATTAGATGAGGCAAATAAAGGTTCACTAGAAAATGTTCCTTGTGTCTGGTGCAATTATTTAAATTCTAATGTACCAGTACTAAGTTGTGTTGAGTGGGGAATGTGGTTTAGTAGGCTTCATTTGGGAAGGGAATGGGTCAGAATCCCCACCTTGGATGTCTCTGCTCCTCTCAGCCCTAGATTCAGGTAAGTATGGTGTCAATATTTTACCTCAGTCATTGTAGCTTTAAATGACTCCTTTACACAGTTCAACCACATTGTAGCCTTTTATTCCTGAATGTAGCAGATCTTTCAACAAGCTTTGTCCTTTTTACCTAAAAGCTATCCTATCCTGCTTGTTTCTGGTGCAAGAACTGGATGGGTTTATTTTTCTTACATCCGTGTGCTGCGCACTGGCTTAATTTTGTTTAAATCTGTGAACTTCAGGAAGCAGGCTCCATTGTTACCAGGTCAAACTTTCATGCAAGACATATAGTTTTGATCTGAAGGGTCGGATTCAAAAATCAGGAAGTGACAATGTCAGATGGAGGTGAAAGGCCAAGGGTAGATTTCTAAGTTTTCCTGAGCCAGGCTAGAAAAGTGCAGAAATTTAATGAGTGAGGGGAGAATCAAACTGCAAGGGTTATAGAAACAACTTTGCTGAGTCACACTATCATATTTCAAGATTCACCTTCCAATAAATTCAATCATATTTAAGGGGATTTAATTGTTAAAGTACTTTTCATGGCATCAGAGTTTGGTGGTGGTGTTGCAGATTCTTAGAGTCATAGAGCAATACAAGGCCTTTGGCCCAACTTGTCCATGCCACCAAGTTGTTCATCTGAATAGGTCCTAAATGCTGTGCTTGGCTCATATCCCTCTTACACTTTCCATCCACATACTGTCCTTTAAATGCCATAATTGTAGCCAGCTCTACCATTTAGTACACTTGTTTGGACAGAGACTTTAAGCCTATTCAGATACCCATCCTTTCCAAATGTGGAGAGATGGTCTCCATGCCGTATATTCCAACCCCTCTTCGAGAGGGATAATCTCTGCAGAACAGCCCTCTGCCGATCAATCTGAATGTACAGCCACGCTAAATAGCTGTTTAGGGGCGGGCTGATGGTGCTTTCAGCCCATGACCCATTTCCCCATGCACCCCTCTCCCTCCAAGTCAGGGGCAGTGGGAGCTGTCAGCAGGGACTGATGGGGCAACGGGGGCTGGCAGGACACTGGATGCCATCAGGAGGTGGCCAGTATAGTCTGGGACAGCCACACTGGGCCGCTTTTGGCTCAAAATGTGTCAGAGTAATAGCCGTCTTTCCTACCCATAATCCCCCAAGCAGCTGGAACTGTTCTGGGAACCATTGAGTGGTTCCAGCTGCCTGGGGGATTATGGCTTGGGAAGACAACCATTGCTCTGCCACGTATTTATGATGGTGGTGCTATGGCACCAGTCGCCCCGACTCCATCGGATCTGGAGGACACTATGAGGTGCCTCTGGATGTGAATGGCATGCTGGAGCAACCTTTTAGGGCTGCTGTCTGAAAGGTAAGTTCCCCATTTTTCAATCTGCTCCGTAGCTAGAGGCCTGACATGAAATGGACTTTTGTAAATTTGTGCCACAATTTTCTATCCAACTTGCCTGGAAGATGTTAACTCTCAATAAACTTGTAATGTTACGCTTGGCCTCCAGTCAAGTGCTGGCAGTCCATTTGACCGTGAAGAATCTTGCAGTTCAGTCAAACCTCTTCTGATTCAGACATGAATACTAAATACTTATTAGCATTGTTGATTCCCAGTAGATTAACAATCCCATTACCCTCCCACAACTCTTCTCAGCATGTTTCTTTAACATGAAAACAATGTGGTACTGAGCTCTGCCTCACTTAGCAGTCAGATAACTTACTATACACATAATATCTAGCCTGGGGGTCAGCATTTCTCCTGTTTACTGCTATATATTGGGGAATTGCTCTAATTGATTGGATCAGCTCTTAAACCATCTTGTATTGCATTAGACTAGTTTTCCCTTTGAGATAAGGCTATTCTGGGTGTGTGTCAATCTCTTGAATTCAACTGAAGTGCAACTAGAAATTTAATAGCATGCTATGCTGTGGCAAACATGTGAAAATTCAATGCAATTTTACTGTCCTTTGGATCGTTGAAATGTTCAGTGATATCTCAAGGACTGGCAACTCATTAATGTAAAGAAGTTCCAGCCAAGACTAAGTTTAATGTTTGTGCCTCCCAGCTCACAGTGAGGTGGATAAATTATTTTATTTCCATTAATGCAACGTTATACTCTAAACTTTAACTGAAAGCCCATAGCCTTGACGCCCTAGATCAGGATGCCACTTTGAATTGGAACTGATGGAGTAGGTGAAATTCATCATGGAAATCTGCCTTTAGAAGTTTTCAGACAACTGGAAGTGAGGTCAGTTTCATCTGGGTTCATTTTGTTTTCTATTCCTTGTCTTCGCTGAGATGCATTTTATTTATTTGCATTTTTTTGACTAGCTGTGAGCTGGACTGTAACTGGTGGTGTAATGGAAAGACCTCAACAATGAAGACGCTGTTTACATCCGGTACCGCACGGATGGCAGTCTCTTCAATCTGAGGCGCCTGCCAGCTCACACCAAGACACAAGAGAAACTTGTCCGTGAACTACTCTTTGCAGATGATGCCGCTTTAGTTGCCCATTCAGAGCCAGCTCTTCAGCGCTTGACGTCCTGTTTTGCGGAAACTGCCAAAATGTTTGGCCTGGAAGTCAGCCTGAAGAAAACTGAGGTCCTCCATCAGCCAGCTCCCCACCATGACTACCAGCCCCCCCACATCTCCATCGGGCACACAAAACTCAAAACGGTCAACCAGTTTACCCATCTCGGCTGCACCATTTCATCAGATGCAAGGATCGACAACAAGATAGACAACAGACTCGCCAAGGCAAATAGCGCCTTTGGAAGACTACACAAAAGAGTCTGGAAAAACAACCAACTGAAAAACCTCACAAAGATTAGCGTATACAGAGCCGTTGTCATACCCACACTCCTGTTCGGCTCCGAATCATGGGTCCTCTACCGGCATCACCTACGGCTCCTAGAACGCTTCCACCAGCATTGTCTCCGCTCCATCCTCAACATTCATTGGAGCGCTTTCATCCCTAACGTCGGAATACTCGAGATGGCTGAGGTCGACAGCATTGAGTCCACGCTGCTGAAGATCCAGCTGCGCTGGGTGGGTTACGTCTCCAGAATGGAGGACCATCGCCTTCCCAAGATTGTGTTATATGGCGAGCTCTCCACTGGCCACCGTGACAGAGGTGCACCAAAGAAGAGGTACAAGGACTGCCTAAAGAAATCTCTTGGTGCCTGCCATATTGACCATCGCCAGTGGGCTGATATCGCCTCAAACCGTGCATCTTGGCGCCTCACAGTTCGGCGGGCAGCAACCTCCTTTGAAGAAGACCACAGAGCACACCTCACTGACAAAAGGCAAAGGAGGAAAAACCCAACACCCAACCCCAACCCACCAATTTTCCCCTGCAACCGTATCTGCCTGTCCCGCATCGGACTTGTCAGCCACAAACGAGCCTGCAGCTGACGTGGACATTTACCCCCTCCATAAATCTTCATCCGCGAAGCCAAGCCAAAGAAAGAAGAATGGTTAGCAATTGGAAGTGAGTTTCGGTGAACCCCACTGGAGGGGCCACAGAATTCTCACTGTACTTGTCTGATGGCCTTCCTGTTGTTTGCACTGGTATTCCCAGAGGAACTGTAGATTGTTATTTCCTGTGTACACTGGATAGTGGTCATAGTTTTCTTGATTGGCAGGTTTATTCCAGGCATCTCAGTATCCCAGGTGCTTCCCTAACCCGAGGTCAACCAGCATTCTGAGAGCTGATAATATGACCCTTTGCTTTCTCCTATTGGATAGAAGGAGGCCATTCGGCTCATTTTAATCTCTGTTAACTCACAGAGCACTCGCATCAATCCCAATCCCCCACATATTTTCCTGAAGCCTATTCTCCACCAACTCCAGTCCAGCTCTCTGCCATGACAGCTAATTTACAGTAACTGATTAACCTGCTGACATGCACAATGCTTTCCGAATGTGGGATGAAACTTGTGCACCTCGGGGAAACAGGGAGAACATGCAAACTTCACAACAGATAGTACCAGAAGTCAGGTTGGTGCCCAGGTAACTGGAACTGAGAAAAAGCCACACCATCTACTGCACCATTGTTTCAGCAGCTGCTATTTCTCTGAATTGGTTTGGATCTTTAAAAGTGGAGTGAAACACGGAAGTCCACAGATGCTGTGATTGTAGTATAAACAAACCGGCTGGTCTCTCAGTGTCCAGAGGAGGTAAAGATAAATTACTGATGTTTCGGGCCTGAGCCCTTCTTCAAGGCTTAAGCAAAAAGGAAGCAGGTGTCTCAATAAAGACTGAGAAAGAAAGGGGGGGAGAAGTGGGGGGTGGAGGTGTTTGGGCAAAAGGTGTTAATTGGATATGATAAGAGGAGAGGTGAAAATTGATTTTTGGCTTCGTGAAAGGAGACAGGGAAGAGAGAGAGAGAGAACTAGAGGAAAGGAGAGAGATGGTGTGGTGCCGGGTGGGGTGGAAAGTGGAGGCCGATGTTAATGACATCTGTTTTTGGAGGGTGGCCACCCATTTCAATTTCCCATCCCATTTCCCTGCTGATATGTCTGTCCATGGTCCCATGCACTGCCAGACTGAGGCTACCCTTCAAATAAGAGGGACAGCAAATTCTGTCTGGTCCCCCTCCAACTGGATGGTATTAACATAGACTTCTCTGGTTTCCATTAAACCACCTCCCCCCCCACCACCATCTTTGTCCCCTGTCTCCTTTCCTCTAGTTTTGTCTCTCTCTCTCTTCCTTGTTCCCTCTGTCTCCTTTCACAGAACCAAGATTAATTCGCACCTTTCCTCTAATTCAATGAACTCCTGCTGGTCTGGACTCCTTCACCACCCCCCCCTCCTTTCTTACCCCAGCCTTCATTCAGACACCTGCCTGCTTTTTGCTTATACCTTGAAGGAAGGGCTCAGGCCTAAAACATCAGGATCTTCCTGTAGATGCTGCAAGACTGACTGAATTCCTCCAGTATTTCTGTGCGTTGACCTTTAAAATGTCTTGTTCAAAAATATCATGGAATTTTACTGCTTCCAGAACTGTTACTGGATTGAAATATAGTTGAGAAGCAGTAAAACTATTTTTTTGGTACATCTGAAAGAAATCAAATTAAAAACACTTTATGGCTTTTATCCAAAAGTACATTCCAAATTGATCCAGATATTTATTAATTATTGTCATGCATACTGAGATACAATGAGAAGTTTTCTCCTGCATGCCATTTGAAAGCAAGCAAAGAGTTGTCCAGGTGCCATTTTCCAAAAAACCAAAATTAAAGGAGAAAAGAAAGCAAGGTTCCTTCAGACACAGAGAGTTGTCGAGGATCATGCCTCCTCCTTCGATGCAGCTGCCTCCACTGCCCCTGTAACCAGATGCCTGCTGCCAACGCATCTGCTCAGCTTCTGGTCCCATTTCCTCTCAGCCATCAGCGCCTGTGATTTGGTGGGAGGCCTGCCAATCAACAAATAGAAAATATTCTTGCGGTGAAACAAATAAGCGAAGGTGGCTCAGGTCCATTGAAGCTGTAAACAGATCTCCAAAGTGCAATTTTTAAAAAGAAATCTAAACCTTTCCCTGAATCATGTTAAGGAGATCTGGTAGGGTGATACTCTTTAGAATCTTAGAAAGAGGATCTCCATGGCAACCAGGTAAGATAAAGCTGCAATTTTTTTCCTCATTAGTATTGCTGCTTTCGGCTGATTTAATATGCCATCGCCGACCCCTCTCTCTCTCCTGGAGACTTTCTGAACCCAAGCATCTCCTGATGATGTTCAGGGGAAGTGAGACAAGTGCCTTTCCTGAGCATCCTAATAACTGTGGAGAAAGGCTTTCTTTTTTTCTTTTTCAATCTTTTTATTATTATTATAATTTATAAACACATACAGTTCAAAGAGATATAAAAAAAATACATAGTAAGTAATGAATTAATACAGAGATATTAAACAATAATATTACAGAATAAAAATATATCATAAAAAAAAATTTTGATCAGTTTAGGGTGTGAACTATCTCTAAAAAAAAAGATATAATTAATAACAATATATGAAAAAAGAGAAAAAAAAACCCCAAAAAAGAAGAAAAAACAAATCTGAATTAAAAAAAACTTAAAAAAAAACCTACAGATATAGCTAAACCACGCCGATCACTCCGATCTCATCTTACAGCCCAATTATCATACATAATCATAGAAAGAAAACAGAGCCAGATCAACTCACCACAAATGAAAATATTGAATAAATGGTCGCCAGGTTAATAACTGTGGAGAAAGGCAAAGATTCGTTTGAATTCTCTTCTCTGGATGACCTGGAAAAGTATGAATCCTACACAACAGGTTTAGTTGCTGGTCGATGAAATGTCCATAAGCAACAATGACTCTTGCTAGCCAGGGAGAAAATGAATATGACAGGATTTCTCCTGAGGCTGTACTGGTGTCAGCTCGTGTTACCACCTCAGTCAGGACATTGAGGGTTCTAGTTCCCTTGCCACCATTAACGATTTAATGCAGTACAGAGGAAGAGGTGCTCTGTTGTAAATTCCAGCTCTTTTCTTCATTATTGTTAACTTGGTCTGCCCTTTTAGGAGACATCTTAGATTATATTTGATGAGCAGTGGAAATCTTTCAATGTCCAGCCACATATTTATTCTTCAACTCATTGCATTTTGGCAGAATTTCTCAACCTTTGGTCTGCAGACCTCTGGTAGTGTGTGGATTTGTTTAAGGTGGGCCGTGGTGATGCAGCAAGGACAAATATAAACAAGTAATGTGTACAGCAAAGTTGTAAATTTGATTTTTTTTTAAAAAGAAATGAAAAATTTTAAAGTAACTGACCATCAAAGCAAAAATTTTCCCTCCGCTGGTTTTGAAAGAGGCTCAAACTCACCACTTCTCGCCACCTCCCCTCCCCAGCTCCATTGTCAGGCCATGGGTTTATTATTGGTGGTCTGTAGTCAGAAAATGGTTATATAGGGTGGTCTGTGAGTGTAAAAAGGTTAACATGATTGGATCATCCAGGCCCTTACTTCAATGCTAATTATGAGATCCTCTTGAGTTCAAAACAGCTGATGTGTTTCCTGAATTAGAATGATAAATATACTTCAGAAGAAAAATTAGCTCTGAAGGGATTGTTGAAGTTTGCTATACATTTGAAAAGCCCTTTTACCTCTCTCCATGGTTTTGGTAACTCCTTCTATTTGGATGAGCGCAGCTCCAACAACATGAGCTCGACACCCAGGATATTTTGTCCACTCAATCAACACCTTATCCAAATTCCTTAAAAGCCATGGGTACTCTTGGCAAGTTCAAGGGAAAATATGAAGTGGAGTAACAGCCATAGAGCTGCAGAGCACAGCACTAGACCCTTTGGCCCATCAAGTCCATGCCAAGCCTTTTGCCCATCTATTGCAAACCCCATTTTCCTAACTAGATCTGTATTCTTTTAAGCCTTGCTATTTACGTGTCTGTCAACTGTCTCTTGAATGTAGTGATTGTATTGGTCTCCATCACCTCCTCTGGCTGCAAATTCCAGGTATCAGTCATTGTACAAGAACTTTCCCCTCTAATCCCCTTTACAACTCCTTCCTAGACTTATGCCCTGTTCTTTTTGATACTCTTTTCAAGGGTTTAAAAAACTCATTCTAACTATCTCTATCCTGTCTATGCCTCATAATCATTTAATATACCTCGATCAGGGAAAACAAGCTCATCTTATTCAACCTCTACCCATAACTAATGTCCTCTAAATCAAGCAACATCTTGGTGAATCTCCTCTGCACTCTCTCTAATGGACCCACATCCTTCTTGTAGTGTGGCATCCAGAATTCTAGATAATATTTTAAATGTTGTTTAACCATGTTTTATAAAGTTGAAACTTACCATTCCAACTTTTAAATTCTCTGCTACAATCTATCAAGGCAATCCTTAACATCCTATCCCTCTGTCGCCACTTTCATTGAACTATGATCTTGAGGCCCAAGGTCCAACTGTCCATCAACTTTCTATAGTGCCCTACCATTTACTGTTTTTGCTCTACCCTTATTTGATTTCCCAAAATGGATCGCCTCACTTGTGTCACAATTAAATTCCATCTGCAACACTCTGCCCAACTTCCCGTCTGATCTAAATCCTACATACGACAACTTTCATTACTATCCACAACACCACCAACCTCCATGTCATCTGCATACTTACTAATTGCACCTCCTACATTAACATCCAAGGACATTTAAACAATCAATTATTAAGAAGTAAAAACTCAATACGTATAAAGCAACCTGCAAAATTCAGAGAGGATGTTTCTGGGTGAAGGCACGAGCTCTGTTCCTCCTCGACTGAAGGGAGTTTGTGCAATTTCATCGATGATTTGTAAAAATAAAAAAAGAATTTGTTCAATTCCTATATAAACCTGCAAGCTCAATCTATCATCAGGGTCGTTCTTTGCAGCCAAACTAGAATAAGCACTCGAATTCAATTCATTTAGATGCCAGATACAAAAAGCTTTTGGAGTGGAGCATTTGGAACCTTTGTTAATTAATTAGATGCTACAGTGTTATTACTGAGATATTTAAAATATTATCCATGGCAAGAAGACTTAATGAATGAATGAGGTAAAAGATGTATTCACAATAAATTAATCTGTGTATATTGTTCATTTGGATGGGAAAACACACAAAAAAAATAGTATTTACCCAGTGAGCAGAACCATACATTTACCTGCAATAAAAATGGGGACATAATTATCTCCCCATCCAAAAACTACATCCATCTCTTTACCTAATCCATTTGCAGTAGCTGGAGCTCTCCACTCAAATACAGTGATTATTTCTCTACACAATGCCTTTCACCATCTCTGATTGTTTATTAAGCCACCATATCTCTGCAGTCTATTTGCAAATGCTGGAGTTGGAGGGAATTGGGATCAGGTGATCATCACAGTGTAAAGGTCCAAATGTGATCCTGAGCCACATAAGGAATAGTTAGGGTGGGTCAAGCCATGTTTGGAGAAGAAAAGTGAAGAGGCAAAGGGAGGGAGGTGCAGGGAGGTCCAGTGTTTTGACCTAATTTAATTGGGATGAACAACTGGAGGATGACAGGAGGAAGAGGAGGATGCAGGGTAATACAGGTCGAGTACCCTGTATCCGAAGATCCGAAAACAGGAAAGATCAAAAAAACCGGAAAAAAAAACTTATAGCACTGACGTGATGTCACAAGTTGAAAAAAATTCAACACTTGACTTGCCCTTATGGGGCTCTGTTGGTGCCATTTTGATAACAACAGAGCTCTGATGTCCAAAGATATAGTTGAAAATGGCAAAAAGGCCTACAGATACCACTATGGATGACAGCAATATGAAAAAGAGGTGAAGTGTTTCTGCTTATCTATAGGACAGAAAGTCAAGCTGTTGGCAAAACTGGACAGCGATGTAGGTGTGAAACATGATTTCATGTAAATTTTACACTTGTGGCGTCATGTTGGCGCTCAAAAAGCCTGCTGTTGTTTATTGCTGCTGTTTAACTGCTGGTACAGATATTCTGCTGATGCTACTCTGCTGCTTTGTTCGTTCCGAAAACCGACCAAAAAAACAAAAAACATCTAATCTCAAGCGTTTCGGATACAGGGTACTATACTGTACCACCAAGCAACTTGTTCACAATAATGAGTTGATTATTTGCTCTCTCGCCACGATACTAATGAGGCACAGTGGGCAAAGGAGATGTGCGCATCGAAATTCTGGTGGACATGGAAGCAGGCACCAGCATTCTTCTGTCCCTCAGTGCAAACCACAGTTGTTTGGACATGGGGGAAAACGTACTCAGTGTGTTCATTATTGACTCTGAACTTTAGAACCGGAACTTTAGAAGCCAGGTTGTGGATGGTCAGGGGTTGAAGAACCAATCAGATTGCAATGGGTAGGCCAAGGCTGGGGGAGGTGGGAATATGTTTAGAAATATGTCTTTTTGGAGTTTTCACATTTTCCCTGCGATCATGTGGGTTTTTCACCAGGTACATCATTTTTACTCCCAGATCTCAAAGATTTGCAGGCTATTGTAAATGTCACCCTAGTGTAGGTAAGTGGTTGGAAGAAGAATCACGTGGAGCTGACAGCCATGTGTAAGAGAGAATAAATCAGGGCAACGGGGGGAAACCAGAAGGAAAATGGAATTGATGCTCTGCACTGCAGGGGCCAATATTAACACAATGGGCTGAATAATCTTCTGTGTTCTTAATAAATAAGCCTCTATCCATATCACTATGCTCAGTCATTTATTTTTGCTAAAAATGCATAAATTACCATGAGTAAACCTCCGTCAGTTGATCTCATTTCCCTCTACTTTTTTTTAAAACATTTTCTAATATCAACTCAAGTTTACCTGCCAGAGACTTGTGGATCAGGAGTTGGTCCTCCCTTCCAGATCAAAATATTCATTGGCCACCTAATAGAAATTAGAAGACTCCGGTTGTCTCTTAAAATGGGTGAGTTGAGTGTGAAGGATAGGCCTCTTAAACTTGATCCTTGTTACCCACTGACAGGTTGAAAAGGATGATTTATGTTTCAGTACATACCTTTAGATTTTTCTTTAGTATGATACCTCACTGTTCATGAGTGTGATGGTTCATATCTCATTACTCGCTCTTGTCACTTTTCAGAGCACTTTTTACAGTGAGTAAAATGCACTCTTTTAAAGTATAGAAATAGTTTTATGGAGAAATTAGCACATCCAATTGTGCACAAGGTTTACCACCTGATAATGTTATAATAACTTTCCTTTCAACTGTTGCTTGAGTGATAAATATTGTTCAGGATATTTAGGGAGAATGAACTTACTTCGAAACCAGTATGGGGATCTTTCACCAGCGAGACAGCCGGGACTTTGCTTTAATCTCATACAAGGGATCAAGACTCTCTCAGAGCTGTTCCCGAGTCTCAGACCAACTGATGCCTTCAATATTTGTTGTGCCTTTTGCATTGACTCGGAACTTGTCTGTTTTAATCCTATTTGCAGACCTCTGGCATGACAAGAATGGCCTAAACATACTTGACCTAGGTCCTAGCAGCACCAATTAGGGCAGTGGCAGGAGAGGGCGGGGTGGTAAGAGAGAGGCATTAGAGATAAGTAGGCTCATGTGATTTTACTTTGGAAAAGTTATTCCAATTCTACCGGGATGCAGAGATACCGAGAGCAGATTGCGCATTCTAATCATGTCGGCTTCAGGAATCCTGTCATTAATATCATGTGCTTTCGTTTTGGTCAGGGGAATTAGTGATTAAATCAACATGATGGTGCCAAGAACAAAAGAAATAATGAACAATATGTTCAGGAGCAAATTCAGCCAGCATTTTTAACATTCTGGACAATGCTGTACTAAAATTTTCTCCTCTGAAGTCAAGCTGGAGTTAGAGCCTTCATGCCCATGGTCAATGGATTTTTCTGGTAAAACTTCCAAGGGCATGTAAATGGAACTGAGGTGCAGGTTTACATGAAATAATACTGCTTCTTTTTTTTATATTTTAATTTTGTTTTTTCCCATAAATATACATATCATATTTTTCCATTTTCAAACAATCCCTTCCACCACCCTCCCCACATCCTCTTCACAGTATAAATCCGTACACCGTCAGGGCTTACAGTTGGGTTTAAAAAAGGAATGCCTCCATTGGGGAGATCACTTATTTTTCTAATAATAGCGCTTTTTAAAAAAAATTATATTTGGGCTCCTATGTAATCCAAATAATGTTGCCATATTTTTATAAGTTCATCATATTTGTTCTTTATATTATGTATGTTTTTTTTCCATAAGTATTCAAATGTTCATCTCTGTCTTTCATCATTCTATCTGTAGAGGGGAGTCAAATTTCCAGATTATCCCAACATATTTCTTAGCCACAGCTAAAACTATTTTAACAAATGAAATTTGGAATTTACTTAGTTTATTACTTATTTCAATGAATTTGCCCAAAAGATGAAGCTCCAGGTCATCCGCGAAGCCCACCCGTTATCCTTGTTGGAATTCCAAATTCCAAATTTCATTTGTTAAAATAGTTTCCTGCCAGAAAGGACTCACCTTCACACACAACCACCTAGCACATACAAATGTTCCTATTTCTATTCCACATCTAAAACACATCTCCAATATTTTAGATTTTGATTTATGTAATTTCTGTGGTGTGAGGTTCAATTGATGTTAAAAATTATGTTGCACTAATCCGTACCTTGCATTTATAATTGTCGTCATGCTATCCACACATCAGACCAGCATCTTTCCATTATTGCAACTCCTAAATCCAACTCCCATCTCTCTCTCTCTCTCGATCTCTGTAAATCTGGTTTCACGTTTTAATTTTGGAGAGCAAAGTACATCCTAGATATAAATTTAGGTGTGTTCTCCAGCCAAATCATTCATTCCATCTCACTAATTTCAGGTGGGGCCAAGTTTGGTCCCCATCTTTCTCTTAAGAATGATCTTAACTGGAGAAAGCAAAAGGATGTCCCTCCCATTAGCTACTCCATACTTATTTCTTAATTGTTCAAAAGACATAAAAGATCTTTCCATATAACAATCATCGACATATCTTATTCCTTTATCATACCATGCATTCAATATTTTGTTACCCAGATTTATCAGCAGTAGTCTTTGTCTTTGGCTTCGCGGACGAAGATTTATGGAGGGGGTAAAAAGTCCACTTCAGCTGCAGGCTCGTTTGTGGCTGACAAGTCCGATGCGGGACAGGCAGACACGATTGCAGCAGTTGCAGGGGAAAATTGGTTGGTTGGGGTTGGGTGTTGGGTTTTTCCTCCTTTGCCTTTTGTCAGTGAGGTGGGCTCTGCGGTCTTCTTCAAAGGAGGTTGCTGCCCGCCAAACTGTGAGGCGCCAAGATGCACGGTTTGAGGCGTTATCAGCCCACTGGCGGTGGTCAATGTGGCAGGCACCAAGAGATTTCTTTAGGCAGTCCTTGTACCTTTTCTTTGGTGCACCTCTGTCACGGTGGCCAGTGGAGAGCTCGCCATATAACACGATCTTGGGAAGGCGATGGTCCTCCATTCTGGAGACGTGAGTGTCCTCAGTGATGTACCTGTTTTTTTTTCCTGATACATTCATTTATTTCTTGCCATATTCTAATCATCCTATATTAATATAGGATTGTCCATTTTTTTTGTTATTGGCTTATCATTCCATTTATAAATAAAATCATTGATTCTCTCCTCTTTTGCTGAATTCAGTCCCATTTGAATCCATGAAGGGGGACTCTTCTAGAAGAAAGATGATAGAATCTTGCTTGGTGCTGATAGATAATACTTAAAAACTGGAAGTCTAAGTCCTCTGAGTTTATAGTCTCATGTTAACTTTTCCAGTGAAATTCTTGGTACTTTGTTATTCCATAGGAATATGTAATAATTTAAAAGAAAATTTTAGTTAGTACAATGGGCAACAATTGAAAGGGATAATGTAGTCTTGGCATTACCTTCATTTTTATGCAATTTACTCTTCCTGTTAATGTAATTGACAGATCTTTCCATTTCTATAGATTTTGTCTACTTTTTATAATAGTGGGGTATGATTAATCTTATATAAGTTCTGTAAATTATTATCTGTCATTATTCCAAAATAATTAATTCCATCTTTCTTCTATTTAAATCTACCATCTTTTTGATATCTTTCATAATCAAAGTTCTCCAATGGCATTATCTCACTTTTATCCATATTTATTTTATATCCTGATATTCTTCCATATTTTTCAAATAATGTTTGAAGTCTTATCAGCGATTCAGCCGGGTCAGACATTTATAATAACATCATCAGCAAATAAACTAATTTTATGTTCTTCCTGACCAACTGTGAAGCCCTTAATATCCAAATCTCTTCTTATAATCTCTTCCAGGGGTTCAATAGCTGGGATGTATAATGCTGATTATAGGGGACACCGCTGTCTACTCGATCTACTCAAGGGAAAAATAGATGGTTATTAGTTATAATTTTAGCTTGTGGCCTATGATAGAGTTTTTATCCACTTTATAAATTTTCTACCTACACTAAATTTTTTCGAAGTTTTAAATTAGAAAGACAATTCTAATTGATCAGATGCCTTTTCTGCATCTAGGTAAATAGCTATGTTTGGATTCAACTTTGATTTTGCCATATGTATTGTATTGA
>NW_027212262.1:0-15748 GCF_036971445.1 Narcine bancroftii | reverse complement strand
TGTTAAATTCCCAGATGGGAGTAGTAAGCTTTCAGATTGCCATGCTGAGGCTTCACTGCCTCACGCTGACGATTCTGGAGCGGGTCCAGAGGTCGGTCCTTCCTACATGACAGACCCAGGACCTGTACCAGTTCCCAAGTTTGCAAAGGAGTCGAAGCAGCAGAATTTGTAAATAACCTGAAAGGGTGACATATTCATAAAACATCTCATTATATTTCAATTGCTTGTAAGATACTGGCATATTTTGGCTGTAAGAGCATTCTCAAGGCCAAACATGGTATCCATGTATCACTTGCTTCAGTCTTTCCTAGAGCTGTTTTTTGATTTTAACCCTTCTTCTGCCAGGGGGAGACTGTGGTGAATGTCTGCCAAGCTGCCTCTCTCCTCTCTGGCTAGCCTTGCTGTACTAACATTGGCTGTGTATTATCTCTACTGTTAAGGACACTCCCCTTGGATATAACTGTATATGCACCTATTGTCTTTCATTATTGTACCATGAGTTTCTGCTAATAAAAGCCATGAGTATTGCTTGACCACATCATCTTTGTCTATTTCATCAACTGGCACTTCACATGCCATATGACTTTCTGGATGAGTTTCGTCAAATTCTTGCTACAATCCATGAAGACCACATCTACCACCCGACCCTCATTCATTTCCTTTGTTACCCCTGTCGGACTCTTGCTTTATCCTACCCTCAATTTAGTCTATGTGTCGTCTGAGTGCAGCGTGCTCGTTGAATGAAGTCATAGGAGAAGGTATTCGGTTCAACAATCAGTTTATTACACAGCACAAGAATAAAGCTAAACAGAGCTCAGGTTCAGTCGTCAGTTCATAGGTCACCTGCTCAGTGAGCTATTCCCCAAGACTGACTCCTACTGTCCAGTCTCTTCTGTTTATATAGATCAACATTATGATACTGAACAAAAGTTGGCTTTCTTTGCTAGATTCTTTGCATAAGATTTATCTCAAGCAGTTTCCTGCTCTGCAGTTATCTAGGGTGTAGACCTCCCATCTTAATCCTCAAGGCCAGAACATCCTGTTGTCTTGATCAGAAATCAATTCTTACCCCATATATTTCTAATTATTTCTTTGTACTCATCTGGCCTCTCTTTTGTGTTTGGAGACAGCAAATTCTGCATGTACTATATTCAGCCAACTTTGCTACATACTGTGGCTGTTACTTAATTGCATTCCTATTTCCCTTAAACAGTATAATTGAAGTAAATAGTAAATTGTTACATAGTACTGGATTAATGAATACGTAATGAATACTTCATAGGCATATTTTCTATGATTATTTAACCCCTTGGTTCCAACACCACCCCCCCCTCAAAGAAAACTCAAATCGACTCATGAGGCATGGCCTTCCCTTCACAAAGCCGTGCTGACTGTCCTTGAATAGTCTGTACTTCTCCAAATGCTCATAGATTTTACACCGGTGTATAATTTTCAGGATTCTCCCCATGACCTTTTTTTAAACAAGGCAACTGCATTTGATGGTTTGGACTGGATTTTGGGGGAGGGGTGTGGTGGCTGGCTGCTTGTGGGCAAGGGCTGGGTTTGGGTCTGCGGGGGACTCGGGGAATTCTCTTTTGCTCTTGACTGCAAGAAGTGCTTCATTTAACTTTCTGCCTGCCTTGTGTCTGAATGAAGTGAAGTTTGTGTAATATTGAACTTTATAACATGACAATCAATTGAATTTTGACCTTGGCATGTTTAGCAGAGTGTTCTTAAAGTGACAGTGACCCAGGATCAAATCAGTCACTGTGTAAGGAGTTTGAGTGTTTTTGTCTCCTCCTTCACCAAATGGGAAGGTGAATGGGGATATTTCTGTGGTCAGGGCTTGTTAGGACCTGTTACTGTTCTGTACGTTTAAAGTTCTTGTTATGATTGATTTACTTGGGACCTTGAAGAATAAGTCGTCAGCAGAAACTGGGTTGAATTGAATCAAAGTTTTGCTGTTATTTGAAATGCTTATAAACCCGCAATGCAGAACAGCGTTAAAATCGTAAGACTGAAATGATATTTATTTGTTGATCACCTATGTACAGCCACTAACCAAAGCACTGTCATTCCACACTCACAGGGGCAGGAGACTCAGAGATGTCTGGAGGAACCCACTGGCGTCAAACAGGTGTCCCTCCTGCAGCCCGATGACAATGTGTTTTGAAGTAGAACAATGCTTGAAAATGCATCAAGAAGACCTAAACACTCCAATATCCTTTGAGCTGAGGACCAGCAATCAAATTGAAAATGAACAAAATCACATGATTTCTGAATCCATTGAAATGCAGCATCACAGACAAAATATGCAAACAGTAAGTGTTGCTATCTTTGTTGCTCTATTATACCCACATTTATCCTGTTTGTTTTAAGAAAATACTGACTTGACTTCTATTAAGATTTTGTTTTACTGCTTTGAAGATGGGTTTAAAATTTAGACCCTGCTGTGGTCTGCCTGAGGCACTGAGTTCAGGTCATGGTCCTCACTTTGCAGCCAAGATAAATGAAGAATTGGATCTTGAGTATTACTTAACTTTTATAACTTCTTCCAAAAATAATCCCAATTCTGTCCCAAAGGGACTTAATTTTTAAGATTTCCACGTAGAACATCAAGTAACTATTTCTTTATTCCATCTAAAACATTTTTATCTGAAAAATTAGAATTTAATCCATTCAACTTCTGTGGAGTAAGATCTTGTACCATTCTATACCTGACATTAATTGTGTCCTGACAAAGTTCTAATAAAGTTTCCTTTTGAATATTTATTTTTAAATCTTTCTCCCATATTTATCTTGACTTCTGACCTCCTGATTTATTCATTCCATTTTGAAAAGTTGTCTACATAACAGAAATAAATTTTTAATATTTATGTCCAATTAAATTTGTTCAGTTAACATCAAATCTGGACCCAAATATTCTCATAACTATGCCTTTAACTGATAATAGAATATTGTATTGTTTTGTATCCCATACCTACATTTCAATTGCTCAAATGTCATTAAAGTTGAACCTTTTATGCAGTGATTTTCAACCTTTTTCTTCCCACTCACCACAATATTGTATATACAGAGACCTTAAAGTAATGGTTCTCAACCTTTTTCTTTCCACTCACATCCCACTTCGCCATAGTGCTCTGTGATTGGTAAGGGATTCTGAAAGTGGTACGTGACTGGGAAGGTTGAGAATCACTGCTCTAGACCTAATAGTTATCAAAATATTTTGCTGGAGAAAAATAGTTGTGGCCCATTTCCTTTGGTGTTATGAAACCGTGCATGTCACGAGTCAATGAGGGGCGATTTAAAACTTTCTTTCCACCCACAAATCATCTGAAGCAATCCCTTACTAATCTCAGAGCACCAATGGCACAAAGGATTACTTAAAGTGGGATGTGAGTGGAAAGAAAGGTTGAGACCTAATGTTTTATTGTTTTAATTCCTTTCTTGAACCAAATAACTGAAATATTTACTTGGAAATTTTTTTGACACAGAATTAAACATGAAAAAGAATCTGTTCAAATAGCTGGTCTTTATCAACCAATGCATAGAATAGAGGAGTTGGGAAATGATGTTGAGACTGTACAAGGCCAAATTTAGAGTACTGTGTGCAGTTCTGGTCACCAAATTATAGGAAGGATATCAACAAAATAGAGAGGGTGCAGAGAAGATTTACGTCAATGTTCCCTGGGTTTCAGCATCTAGATTACAAAGAAAGATTGAGCAAATTAGGTCTTTATTCTTTGAATCGTAGAAAGTTGAGAGGGCATTTGATAGAGGTATTTAAGATGACTAGAAGGATAGATAGAATTGATGTGGATAGGCTTTTTTCCATTACGAGTAGGATAGATTAAAACAAGAGGTCTTGAGTTAAAAGGCAAAAGTTTAGAAGTAACATGAGGGGGAATCTCTTTACTCAAAGAGTGGTGGCTGAGTGGAATGAGCTTCTGGGAGAAATAGTGGTGGCAGGGTCCATTTTGTCATTTAAGGGAATATTGGATTGGTATATGGATGGGAGGGGAATGCAGATAGGTGGGACGAGATGAGAGTATTTAGTTCAGTGTTGACGAGAAGGGCCAAATCACCTGTTTCTGTGCTGTGATTGTTATATGGTAAAAATGTGTGGCAGTAACTTGGAAGTCCAATGTGTATTTGGGAATGGGTCGATGGCCAGACTGAAACAAGTCGTTGTATCCACCTTGAAAGAATTACATATAATTGATGGAACAAATTTGAATTTTTTAAAAAGATTTGGGAACCGTATTTACCAATTGTAGGAATTAAGTTGTAATCACCCAACCTGAACCTTCTGACTCCTAAAATCGAGAAAGTTAGGACGTAAGAATTTATTTGAGAGTTTTGCTCAATTTTTATCCAGATGTTTTCTTTCTTTTTTCTTTTCTATTGGGTAGCTGGGGGAGGGGGTTGTTTTTTAAAAAATATCATTGTGCATTAATGTTGACTTATTTTCAAGGAAGGAATTTATGTTTTTAATGCATGTGAAATTAAATTTAAAAAAAAATTAAAAATAATGTAAATGAAGAATTGTTTCAGGAATTGGGGATTTTCCACTTCTCCCATTAACCCCAGACAGCAGGAATGTGTGAATGAAAAACTGAACTGGCCAGATTGACTGAGGAAACATGGCTAGAATTGCCCAAAAAAGTGCTGCCCCATCATTGATTTAATGCAGGTGCCACTGAGGACTGTTGGGACAGAGATGGTCCATGGACAGCCAATATGGACAGCTTGGGGAACAAAGCCTGCAATGCCATTCGGGATCGATTACATGAGATGCGCACACCCGAAAATGCATATGCCCGGAGACCCCCACACACACACACGACACACACGTACAGGCAGAGACACACCCAGACACCCACACAGACAGACACCCACACACACAGTCAATCGTAGAATCTGCTTTGGTGTTGTTCAGCTGTGAAACTAGTGGCCATTTGGAGAATGCGTCTGCAGCTATTAGGAAAGTCTCACAGTGAAGTCTACATGAATACGATGCCAGGGTTTGGATGGTCATTTCCATAGGTTAGCTTTGGCTTGTGCCATTTTTGGCTGCATTGTCTGACATACTTCACATTCTCTAACTGTTGTTTTAATGTCTCTGTCTATAGAGCACCACCAGACATGCATCCAGGCCAGTGCCTTCATTCGACCCATTCCCGGATGGTTGTGGTGGTCGTTGTGGATCAGCACCTAATTTGTTGACGTTAGTATTTCCTTTAGTTGATTGACTTTTTTTTTCTGTGTTCCAATACCATGTTTGATCTTTCCTGAGTAATTGGTTCAGCGGGATTCATAGGGTAGACATATTAGGGATATGTTTTTGGAAGTGATTAACAAGTGCTAGGAAAGACTGTAATTCCGATTTGTTAGTTGGGTACGGGGCCTTGTGAACGGCTTCTGTTCCTGCTGGATTCATTGTCGATTTTAAACCCAAGATGTGTTACTGAGAGGCGCTTAAACACATATTTGTCCTTTCGTAACCCTGTTGTAGTCTGGTTAAAACCTTTTCAAGGTTTTGTAAGTATCCAGATGGGGACTGATTGTCACATAATCCTTTGAATTTTTCTTCTCCAATTCTATCTGCTGATAGGCTTATGAGAAATCTAGTTTTGTGAATTTTTGACCTCTGTTTAGTTCTTGGAAGAATTCTTCTGCCTTGGGCATTGGGTATTCGGGTACTTTGAGTGATGGATTGATGGTGACTTTGTAATCGTTGCAAATTTGAATCTCCCGTTTACTTTTCGTACGGGTATGATGGGCGCTGCCCATTCACTGTATTATATTGGTTCTAATATGCCTTCATGCTTTTAATCTGTTTAATTCAGACTCAATTTTCCCTTTCATAACAAATAGGACTGTTCTGGCTTTCAAGAATTTTGGTTCTGCATTATCTTTTAATTGCACCTTTGATTTTCCCCAATTCTTGGAAAACCACTGCGTGGTTGTTGAGGATTTGGTCGAGTTCTGGCTGGGAGGTGTCCGTGTGGTTTACATTTAGTATTGAACCGATTTCCAGCCAGTCTCGGGGAATGTATTGTAGACATTTTCTTCTGAAGAGTGCTGGTCCCTGGCTATTTATGATGTAGAGAGACAGTGTTTTTGGTTGGTGTTGCTTGTATTACACTTGGACGGTACATTTTCCAAACACTTTGATTCTGTCTCCTGTAACAAATATTTGATTTATTTGAGTTGTTTTTACCAGAAGTCGTGGAAGCAAGAATTCCTTGATGTGTAACGGCATTAGGGACACCACTACCCCCGAGTCTCACTCCATCTTCAGGGGGTGTCTGTTTATTTTTAGCTATATAAAGATTGCTGTGTCTCCTCTGTTTATTCCTCAGATGTGTAATATGTCAGGAGCTGAAATTTCAGGAGCCTGAGTGCTCCGCCACTCAAGGTCAGCTGTTGGGCTGTTATCATCTTTGTTGTTAGGTTGCCTCTCTCACTCTGCAATTGTTTTGACTTTAGCTGCCTGTTTATTTGCAGGCCACCTGCACTTTAGAAGCAGACATTTAGCTTTGATATGTCCTTCTATTTTGCAATGGTTGCATTTAGAATTTTTGAAGAAACAGTTTTCTGGTCGGTGGTTTTATTTCCCACGACGGAAGCATGGTTGGTGGGAAGACCACCCGTCCAGTGGCGCACCACCAGGAAGCGGCGCCGTTCCCGGGCAACGCGTGTTGCTAACCGCAGGTTTCTCCTGGGAAAGGAAGGGGGGCCCGTACCATCTTGTGTCGGACGACTGGGGTGGCGATTTGGCCCATCTAAAATGGCCTGCTGTAGTGGCTTTAAGGTGATTGGGGAAAGGTTGAGGGGAACATTAGGGGGAATATCTTCACTCAGAAAGGGTGGGAGTATTGAACAAGCTACCATCTGATGTGGTAAACGCAGGTTCACTCTTAAGTTTTTGGAATAAATTGAATAGATGCAAGGATGGGAGAGACCTGGAGGGCTATGGAATGGGTGAAGATCAGTGGGACTAGTGGAATGAGGTTTTTTGGTACAGTCTAGGAGGGTCTAATGGGGTGGTTTTGGTGCTGTCGTATTCTTATGGTTCTAATTAATGCCAAGACAATTTGCCCACTAACTATACATCCACACGGACAGACCCCAGATTGAATCTTTACATTTAAACACACACCACAGTAATTGGCTTAAATGAGCCTATGCCACACAGACACTCCAGTTAACTTGCAAACCACTCCCCCCCACACCCCCCCCCCACACACACACACACACACATTTTGAAGGGTGGAAGAAAACCAATATTGATGTGGGGAGAACATACAAACTCCTTGCAGACAGTCCCAGATTTGAACATGACATGACCATTGTATCAACTGTTGCATAAATATTCTTAAACCAATGCCCAAAGGCACTGGGAAAGCAAACGGCTCCCATTAAACCATTAAATTTCAGAGTTTGAACAGCTGTTCAACAACCAGGAACAAAGAAAACACGAGTTTGCTTTATTAAAGTATTTAGCTGTCCCAGGACAGGCCATTACCAAAAAGTACAGACTTTTACACCAAGAACTCAATTGAAAAAAACTCCCCTGTTTTAGCCCCATGACCTGCTGATACCTGATAAACAGCTGCCATTTTTTCATTGATGCTGTGTTGCTGTTGGCCAGAACTAGGAAGGTTGGAGACAGCCCTTATTTGAATGTCCAGCAACGGATTTCACACGTGAAGGAAGAATAGTGAGATCGGCCAATTAATGCTTCTCCACATTCCAGCTAAGGGCAATCTCCTGTCTCCACAGTTGTGGCAGAATTTCATGGGTTTAAAACAGTGGAGTTTTTCTCCAGTTGTGATATTCAGATTAAGGCTGAAATGAGAAAATGGAACCAGAGAAAGATAGGTGGAGTCTGGGTTTTATTGTTGGCTGTTTTCTTGTTCTTTGAGTTGCTGTGAATGGCGTCTGGTGTTAGTGAGAGCCATTGTATGTTGGTGGCTGTGATAAATTCTTGAACAATGTGGCCAATTGTTATGCAGCCAGAGAAAGATGTTGGTTTAATTTGTTCGGTTTCCTCAACTGGTAACTTTAGGTCTTGGCTTGGGGTGATGGTTTAGGAATGTTTGTAGTCAATCCTGTTTCTGATTTTGGATGTGGAGTACAGGCTGCTAATGGTTTGGGTAGGGGACTGCGCTGGCAGACCCTGACTGAGGGAATTCTCTTTTCTTAGTGTAAGAAGTACTTTGTTTAGTTTCTGCTCATGTAAATCTGTGACTGACTGAAGTGAACTTTGTGTAATGTTGCCCTTTATTACTTGATAATTGAATTTGGATTTTGACATGTTTAGCAGAATTTTCTGAAAGTAACATCAACCCAGATTCAAATCTGTCGCCATGTAAGGAGTTTGAGTGTTTTCTCTTGCCCTTCACAATGTGGGAAGTGAAGATGAATTGGTGTGGTCAGGGCTTATGACCTGTTACTGTTTTGTAAACCCACATTTAAAGGTTTTGTCTGTGTGGATCTACAGTTAAGGGGTGAAAAGTCCCAATGTCAATTCTTCTGTGTTCAAATATAGTAAGTCAACAAATTCTGTAAGGATGCAAATGCTGGAGAAGCTCAGCAGGTCAAGCGGTGAACTTTATATAGTACAGATATTCGACCTGGGGCTCAAGCCTGAAATGTTGCTTGTTGCTTGTGTATCTATCTGAATACTGTCTGGAAAATCCAAACCAGGGTCTCCAATGAGAATTGGGTGGGGAGTTCTGTGCATTACGGTCCTATCAATACAACATTTAAAAATCCTTATTTTGAAAAGAGACAAACATGAGGTGGAGCCAATAGATTCGTCTATGTATTAAATCTTTAACTTTATACCTGCAGTACAATAACAGGCCCTTCCACACCATGAATCTGTGCTGCCCAAATCCTCCATAGAACCTTAAAAAACTACAGCAGGGAAATGAATGGGCCCTTATTCTGTGCTGAACTACTATTCTGCCCTGTGCCACTGACCTGCACCCAGTCCATCGCCCTCCGAACCCCTCCAAAGCATGAACCTGTCCAAATACTAAAATGTTAAAATTGACCCACAGTCACCACGCTACCTGGCAGCTCGCTTCACTCTCTGAAGAAACATTCTCTAATTTTTTCCACCAAAACTTTCCCATTTCACCCTTAACTAAGTTTGTCTCTTAGTGGATAAAGCATACCTACATTTACTGTCTATCTCCCTCATAATTTTAAATACCTCCCTCATTCTTCTACCTTCCAGAGAATAAAGTCCTAACCTGTTTAACCTTTCCATGGAGCTGAGTTCCTGAAGTTTGGGCATCATCCTAGTAAATATTCTTGCACTTTTTCTATCTTACTGATACTGTATATTTTTGAAGTAGTTGGGTGATCGAAACTCCAAATTTGGCCTCACCAATTTCTTGCAAGTTCTGAAACAATACTTTGATTTATGAAGACGAAAATGCCAAAAGCTCTCTTTACAATCCTGTCCACCTGTGATGCCAGTTTCAGGGAGTTATGTAGCTGTATTCCCAGAGCCCTCTGTTCTACCGCTCTCCTCAGTGCCCGACCATTTACCATGTAGGTCCTTTCATGGTTTGTCCTTCCAAAATGCAGCACTTCACACTTGTCCGTGTTAAATTCCATCTGCCCATTTTTCTAGCTGGTCCAGATCCCTCTGCAAGATTTGAAAACCTTCCTCACAGTCCACAGTGTCTCCAATCTTAATGTTATCTGTAAACTTGTTGATCCAATTCATCACATTATCATCCAAATCAATGATCTGGATGATAACTAACAATGGTCCCAGCACGGATCCCTAAGACACACCACTAGTCACAGGCCTCCAGTCTGAGAAGTAATTGTGCACTACCACTCTGGCTTCTCGGGTAGAGCCAATGTCAAACCCAGTTTACTACTGAATCATGAATACTGAGCGTGGAGGATGGGAGGAAACTGGTGCGCCAGAGGAAATCCACGCAGATGCAGGGAGAATGCACCACTGTAGTCAGTGCTGGATTCGACCCCGGGCTGATGGTGCTGGAACTGTTTTGTGATAACTGCTGCCTTTACCCTGTGATGTTTACTGTTTTTTTTTTGTCTATTGGTGCATGGAGGTCCAATATCTGCAGTAAAATATGTGGTGGAATGGAGTAGACTCGAGGTGTGATGCAGGCTTTGTTATTTAAACTGGTTGAGCGCCAGACAGTAAAACCCAGAACAGAAAACAGCCCTGTGCAGGGCATTTGGCTCATGTCCTGCTGACCTGTACAAACCTACTCCACAATCGCACCCTTTCCTTCCTCCAACACCCATTTTTTTTCTTCTTGCATCCATTTCCCTGTGTCAGTCTTTGAAATGCCTGTAATGTTCCAGACTTCCCCATCACTTCTGGTAAGGAATTCCAGGCACTCACTGCTGTGTTTATATATTTAAAAACACATCTCTAAACTTCTCTCCCTTCACTTTCTACAGGCGTCATCTGGTTTTTGCTGCTCCTGTGCTGGGCAAAAGTTGCTGGCTCTGCAGCCCCATCTATGCCTCTTGTTGACGTTGATGTCACCTTATCCTCTCTGGAGGGAAAACACCAACTGCGTTAACTTGCCTGATTTGGGAACGCAGACGCCCAATTCCTTGAAAGTGCTTTCAGAGGTAGATATTCTTAATGCCTTAGCAGTGACCTTGATTAAAGTATTGAGCAGAGTACTTGGGACATGATGGCGAAGCTGTATACGACATTGATGCCAAATTGGGAGTATTGTGTGAATTTTTGATCACCTAACTGCAGAATCGACGTGGATGAAGGAGTGCTGAGATCTGACAGGATGTTGCTGGGACTGGAGGAGTTGAGTTGTACCAGAATGGTGAATCCAGGTGAACGTACAGCCAGTCCTCACTCAACATTGTTGCTATGTTTTTGGAAGGAGCTGCTTCGGTGGAATGATGTTCCCAAGGGCTCAATAATAATAGTTCCTACGGTTTAGTTCTGGTCACAAAAAACATCAACTTCCAGACAATGACCCAACACAATGGAAGTCTGTATCGTGCACGTTCATTTAAACCAAGTTTAATAAAAACAAATAAACATTATTTAATCAGCTGGGGGGTGGGGTGGTGGTGGCTATTGGGGGAGAGGCGCTGTCCTGCATGAAGGGAGAAATGGGAAACACCACCACCTGGTGTCAGTGTGAGCAAACTGCAACACCCACGGTACAGACAATACTTCCACTGCAGATGTTGGCTCCAGTTTGCTCACTCCGACACCAGGTGGCGCTATTATGGGAGGACACTTTAATTTTACCTTTTGATTCGATGTTGGACAGATCAGGAGGAATCAGGGTTAAAAATAAGATAGTTAAATTTGTGAAGAATCTTGTGAATGAAATGAAACTTGTGGACAGTTGGAGGAGAATGTATCCTGATGTTGGAGATTATTCATTTTATATGTTTTTTAATCTCCTCATCTGCAAGAGTTCAAAATATTCAATATCAAGCAAGGATATTGTCTGATCATTCACCATTAGTTATGTCAATTTAATTGGAAGGAGAACAAAATATAGGTTATAGATGGAGGTTTAATGCTGCATTGATAAAAAGGCAAGATTTTTTTGAATTTATAAGACCACATTTAAATTTTTATGATCTTAACGAATATTCTGTAACCAGAAGGTTTGTGGTTTGGGATTCTTTAAAGCTTATTTAGAGGACAAATAATATGTTATACGGTTAAGGTTTAAAAAAAGTATACATGTCAGAAGTTTTTCAATTGGTAAATGAAATAATACAGACGGAAAAAAAATGAAAAATCAAGTAAATTATGAGAAATGAAGAATTTTGGATTACAAAACATTGAAACTTAATACAATAGAAACATAGAGAGTGGAGAATGAATCAAGGCGAACCCAACAAAAATATTGTGTTGGGAGATGGAGCACATAAAGTTTTAGCATGGCAATTAAAGACTGAATAATTATCAAGAACAATTAAAGCTATAAAGGAAGATTCAGGTCATCTTATAAAACACAAGGCATTAATAATGTTTATATGAAATTTTGAGAATTTTTACTAATCGGATGAAAGATGGACATAAAATGGATGAACATCTGTCACAAATTACTTTGCCACAATCAAATATCGAAGAGAAGGCTGAATTAACAAATCGTTTTACAGTTACAGATATATATGATATATTGATGTCTTTACAAAATAATAAGGCTCCAGGGGAGGATGGTTTCTCTCTGAAATTTTGTAAAGAATTTAGAGTTATTAATTCCGATATTTATGGGATTGTTAGATCAAATGGAAGATCTTTGTGATGTACCTGAGTAGTTTAAAACTGTTAATAATAGTTATTCCAAAAAAACGGAAGGATCCTTTACTTTCATCTTCATATAGGCCAATTTCATCAGTGACATCCCAACATTGATCTTAAAGCTTGTTCCAACTCGGCAGTATTAAGTCAGTAACTTGTTAAAATCTCATTGCCATCGGTTAAAATTTTCTTTTGAATGGACAATTCCTTCAGTAGCTTTTTTAACATCCTTCACTGTCCGTGGTCTGAATACATATACAGGATTGTCTCCTCCTGGATTAGGCATTGCAATCATAGGATACATTTCTCCCTTATCTGGACTATAGTTAACCATCTTTCCAGTTTGAGGATGAGGTCTTGCGTTGTCTTGTGGTAGAAGATGTAAAAGGGTTTGATAATTGCGGAACGTTCCTGATGTTTCTTCAGGCAGAGGGTTTGGACGAGGCGACCAATTCGTATCAGTTTTCGTCCAACTTCACAATCACTCTCTTTCGGTGATGGATACAGTTGTTCTGTGCCAGAGATCACACTCCGTGTATTAGCAGTGTACAGTGGAGGGACACTCAGCATTGGTTGTCGTAATTGTTGAGGTCTGTTTGTTCGCGCTGGAAGCCTTCATTATCTTCTTTATATACAAAAGCATTAGTTACGTCGTTTACCTTTTTATTTTCATTATTCGCATGTTCATCTGTGATTTTCTTTTTTTAATTCTCTTTCTTTTCTGTTTCACGCTTCTAAAACCTATAATCTTGCTTCATGATGTCCTAATTTATTTTTATCTTCTCACGCGTTCGGTAGTGATAGCCAGCGTCTCTGACACTTCTCGTCTACCTCACACCAACTTCCCCAAAACCTTGCCAATCTCTGTCAAGGGAGTACTTCAGACATTGCACTGTCCAGAATTTAACATTTTCCTCAATACCTCGCCATTCTGTGGGCCTGAGCCATTTGCCTGCCTTATTTGCCAGCCTCCACCAAGGCATCTCAGTCTTTGCAAGGAGTGCCCATCACGCCTCCAAAACCTCGAAGTGTCTCTGAAAAGCAGGTTCCCGAAAATCTCCCGGCACTCCGCCAAACCCCCGTGTAGAAAATGCACTTTTCGCCTCAGGGATGGCCCGCGGAAGGTCGAACGCAGACAATTCATCAAAGCCTGGCTCGACACCGCAAATCAGACCCTCATCGGGGCTTCTGTCGGCAACTTGTGAAGCACGAACGGGAGTGCCCAGAGCAGAAATGAAAATCTGACGTCAGCGGGGGACTGCGCGGAGGTCCCACCAGCCAAAGGGCTGTGATCCTGGCCATTCTTACCTCCATGGACTTCCATGGGCAACTTGTTAACCACATCTGCGTCCGACGTTTGAGCCGTTCTCCCAAGTATTTTCTCGCAACTCACGAACCAAGTGCTGTCCCTCCTGCTGGAGGTCATCAGCTTTCTTTCTCTCCCTCCCACTCACCCGCCCCCCCCCCCCCCAAGCCCAGGCTCCGACCTGAGCAATTCATGAATCAAGAAGGCACACGTAACGGGAGGCCACCGAAGTGGGATGTGCGCCCTGTACCGCACCAAAGGCGATGTGGCACTGCAACTGCGGTCCACCGACACGCGCAACTCATGAACCAATGGGCTTCGGAAAAGGGGACGGGATCCCGAAGGTCAAAGCGGCTTGGCCAGGCTAATCGACCGAATGAGAACGGACCAAGGAACTGCATTGCACATTTTCTGGCCGTATGAGGCATGTCCAAATGTGCAGCTGCCCACAGTCAACCTTGCTGGCCGCTACAAGCCAGCTATCCCTGTCGTAACTTTTCTGACATCTGTTTAAAAACCAAAAGCAAGAAGGATCGTGAGGCCCCGCTTTCGCGGTCTTTATTCGTACTGAAAATCAAGATCAAGCGAGCATTTGACTTGTGCTCCATGGGAGGTTTCTGTCCTCCCTGAACTCACCTTAGGAAACCTGCATTTGGGTGTTACAAGTGTACCGCCCCAGTCAAACTCCCCACCTGTTCTGCACCTCTCATGTCTCTTCACAGTGCCAGACTAGAGTCAAGCTCAACAGGGTCTTCTTTCCCCACTGATTCTGCCAAGCCTGTTCCCTTAGCTGTGGTTTCGCTAGATGGTAGGTAGGAACAGTAGGAATCTCGTTCATCCATTCATGTGCGTCACTAATTAGATGATGAGGCATTTGGCTCTTTTGAAGACACGCTGCTGAAGAGCTGTGCACTTTTTGTGATTTTACGTTTCACATAGACACAAGTCAATAGGTCCCTACCTACATAGGGAATGGTTGGGGCCAGTTGTTTTTGGCCTGTCGGTCCATAAACATCTGCATCAGACTGATGGTAAGTCGGATGGTGAGGTCGCAGATATATTTTGAAAATGTTAGGAAGTTCTTGATTCCCAGGTAACTCATCAGGGAATTGTTTTCTTTGGCCCAAAGTCCTCTGGATCTGATCAGGAAACCAAAGAACTGAACATTATGGCTGCCTGTGAGCTTTCTTATCTCAGACTCCAGGTGTTGGTATTTGTTTGCCTACTCCTTCCAAGCTTTCTGGATGGTCTTGTGGTTATATCAACAACAACGGCGTAGCCGTTTTTCAATAAGACTAGATTCGTCTTCCATAACGACCCATCGCCTGCATGGAGGTATGGTTCAACGAACGGCGTCCATCCATATTTCTTGGCCTTATCCTTCAACACGTCCACGATCTTATTGTGGCGTTTTATTCTGGCATTCTTAACGCTCAGGCACCGTCCTGAGATGTGTACCAACATTTCACTGGACATCCGACACCTTCTGCAGGCATTGATTGCAGAAGGCCTGCCGTGGCTCCTAGTGCACCTTGTCGGGTACAGCCCACATTTAAGTAGAAGGGCATTGATGACTTGATGCCCCTTCCAGGTCTTATTGTTTTTCACCCATGAGTTGGAGATTGTATCTCCCTGGAATTCACTGATGCCCGAACCCTGGCATGCAAGGCCCGCCCACTTGCTGAATTCCAGCGCCCTCCATTTGGGATATATATTAGGGGATCTCTGTCTCTTTCCCCCTATCGTCCTGACTTCCGTCTCCAGAGGGTCCCCGCTTCTCTCCAATTCATCATCATGGGGAAGTGGCCTACTGCTCCCTTGTTGATAATGCTCGATTTCCCAGAGCAATGAGAGACTTTTCAGTTCTCGATCTTTTCGTCATTGCTTACGCCCGCCATTCTAAACTATGCAGCAATGACCTTGTCGGGAGAGAGGGTGAGACTTAACCTCTTCCTAATCACCGCAGATGGTATTTGCGTTTCCCGTTTTGGAAGAGTGAGTCCACCATCTCTATCCCTGGAATACAGGACCCCATCGGCTGTTTCTGGGGGGAGATGGAGGATTTCTTTCGCTGTTTTCCTGATTAGGCTGTGCAGTTCTTTCAGACAGTTTTGCGAGGCCTCTGTTAACGTTAGATG
>NW_027212261.1:0-17460 GCF_036971445.1 Narcine bancroftii | reverse complement strand
CCTTTGGGCACGACCTGATCTTTTTCTGGTTTCAAACTCATTATTTTTGAAAATTGTATGTGCACCTCTAATGCAACACGACTGCTGCAAAACAGGCTTCTTGATGCATATCCATGACAAGAACTCGGGAGAATCTGATTTGGTTACTAGACTTTTGAACAGAACAGTGTCTGGACATTTTATCCCTAAACTGAAACTTTATAGACATACAGAACAAAAAGAGGGCAAAACAAGCTTGTGTCTCACCAATACCACAAGGTGGCATCAGCACCTTTTTGGGCACTTTTAGCCGTATTTCCTCAGTTGTTCTGGCCAGTTTTGTGTTTCGTTCACACATTCCTGCTGCCTGGGGTTCACGGCACTCGTGGAAAATCGCCAGTTCCTGAAACAATTCTTCATTTATCTTATTTGTAACATTTTTACATTTAATTTAACATATGCATTAAAAAACTTAAATTTCTTATTTGAAAATAAGATAAAATTAATGCATAGTGATTTAAAAAGTAACCCCTCTCACAGCTGCCCAATAGAAAACAATAAAGAGAGGAAACATCTAGATAGCATTCATAAAAATTGAGCAAAACTCTCAAATAAAATCTTGCTTTTCTTGGTTTTAGGAGTCAGAAAGTTCGTGTTGGGTGATTACAACTTAATTCCTACAATTGGTAAATACACATCCCAAATCTTCAAAAGAGAAATTCAAATTTGTTCCGTGAATTCAATGTAATTATTTCAAGTGGGATACAACGGCCTATTTCAGTGTGGCTATCGACCCATTCCCAAATACGCATCGGACTTCCAAGTTACTGCCACACATTTTAACCCGAAAACAATTACAGCACAGAAACAGGTCATTTGGCCCTTCTTGTCTGCACTGAACGAAATACTCTCCTCTTGTACCACCTCTCTGCATTCCCCTCCCCTCCAATTTTCCCTGAAATGACAAAATGGACCCTGCCGCCACTACTTTTCCCGGAAGCTCACTCCACTCAGCCACCACTCTGAGTAAAGAAGTTCCCCCTCATGTTACTTCCAAACTTTTACCTCCTGTTTCAATCCCTGCTCCCCGCAATGAAAAAAGTCTATCCACATCAACTCGTTCTATCCTCCTAGTAATTTTAAAGACTTCGATCAAATCCCCTCTCAACCATCTACAATCCAAAGAATAAAGACTTCATTTGCTGAATCTTTCTTTGTAATCTAGTTGCTGATATCCAGGTAACATTGACGTAAATCTTCTCTGCACCCTCTCTACTTTATTGATAGCTTTCCTCTCATTTGGTGACCAGAACTGCACACAGTACTCACAAAAGAGCCTCACCAATATCTTGTCTAGTCTCAACCTCACTGCCCGACTCCTGTATTCTATGTGATGGTTGATCAACGCCAGCTATTTGAACAGATTCTTTTCGAGGTACTCTCTGATTACCCTCCAATAATTAACCTATCACTGTCAGGCTCACTTGGTTGGCTTTTGAAGCCGTTTTTCAACAAAGGAACATTAGATTACATCCATTCCTCTGGCACCTCACCCGTGGATAAACAGGTTTTAAATATTTCTGTCAGAGCCCTGGCAATTTCTACACTTCTTTCCCTCAAGGCCAAGGGAATATCATGTCAGACGTCCATCCACCATCAGACAAAAATTAGCCGACACAAGATGAAGGCAGGACAGTAGTCCCACCTCTCCAGCACGAGTCATGGATCAAGTGAGCACTGACTGCAAGAAGTTTCTACATCCTCTTGGTGTCTGTGTTGATTTCCTCCCACACTCCACAGCTCAAGGGGGCCGTAAGTTCATTGGCGAATTGGGAAGCTCAAGACCATGGGGTGGAAGTGCACATTCTGGACCTGGGGGCATCAATTCAATTCAACTGCACGGATGAACCTTTGGGCACGACCTGATCTTTTTCTGGTTTCAAACTCATTATTTTTGAAAATTGTATGTGCACCTCTAATGCAACACGACTGCTGCAAAACAGGCTTCTTGATACATATCCATGACAAGAACTCGGGAGAATCTGATTTAGTTACTAGACTTTTGAACAGAACAGTGTCTGGACATTTTATCCCTAAACTGAAACTTTATAGACATACAGAACAAAAAGAGGGCAAAACAAGCTTGTGTCTCACCAATACCACAATTCACGGACACTTTTTAAGTTCTCAAGGGTGGCAGAAAACACAAAGAACAGACAAACTCCTTCCACACTGTCACTTTGAGAGCTTTGGACTCACCATGCTATAAATATTGCCAAGCCATCACTCTCTCTCCAAATCAATGACCCAAAGTCCTGGCTGAGCGATAGATTTGAGACATTTTACCCGCTATGTAGCAATCGGGCACAAGGAAAATTGCTGCTTCCATTGTGAAGTATTTAGGAATCTCAGACCACAAACAACCTTCACCCCGAAAAACAAGCAATTCTCCACAATAAAACTAGGTTTCCTTCCTGTCTGCAAGCATCTGCTCTCTTGAGTCTGAATGGCACAACTGGGGAAACCGTTTCAAATCCATGACCTGAAACAGCATATTCTCTTCCCCTAATTGGAGCTGTCTTGCAATTGGCCACCACTGCCCGAGCAAGAATGAACTGGGAGATCTCACACTTGCTCCTTCACAGGTGAGACCTCCCTGTTCACTGGAGCTCCATATTATCCATCTTGCTCAATTTTGTTAACCTTAATCAAGTCTCCTCTCATTCTCCAACACTCCCATGAAAAATAAAAATCATGTATCCTGTAGTTCGCGAGTCTGGACACCAGGTGGTGGTATTATACCTAGATCTATCTCTCTCTCTCTCCCCCTCTCGCTTCATGCATGCAGTACTCGGTGTGAACAGGCGGTGGCAGCACTTTACAGCTCTTGCAATCTGCAGCTTGGACAGGAGATGACGGAGTTACAGAGACATGGCTGCGGGAACGGCAGGATTGGGAAATCAATGTTCCCGGGTACACGTCCTATAGAAAAGACAGAAAGTTGGGAAGAGGAGGTGGGGTAGCTCTGTTGGTAAGAAATAAAATTCAGGCATTTGAAAGGAAAGACATTGAAACAGGTGGGTAGAGTCTGTTTTGATAGAATTAAGAAATTGTAAAGGCATGAGGACCATAATGGGGGTCATTTACAGGCCTCCGAAAAGTAGCTCAGATATTAAAGTATAAATCAGGAATTAAGAGTGGCATGTCAAAGTGGTAGCAATACGGTAGTTATGGGGGACTTCAACATGAAAGTGGACTGGGATAATCAGACGGGGGCAGGAACACAAGAGAGTGAGTTTATTGAATGTCTACGAGATACTTTCATCCATTGATTTAATTATAAATTTGGTTACTTTGTTCTTTATGTTAATTTTTTTCCCCAGTTTTATCCATATTTGAATCCAAATTCAGGTTGAAATCCCCTCCTATTAATATGTTCCCTTGCGTATCTGCTACCTTCAAAAAGATATCTTGCATAAACTTTTGATCTTCTTCGTTAGGTGAATATACATTGAGTAGATTCCAAAACTCCGAATATATCTGACATTTTATCATTACATATCTCCCTGCTGGATCTATTATTTCCTCTTCTATTTTAAATGGCACATTTTTACTAATTAATATAGCTACTCCTCTTGCTTTTGAATTATACGATGCTGCTGTTACGTGTCCTACCCAATACGAGATACTTTCTTGGAGCAGCTAGTGGAGGAACCTACCAGGGGGAAGTCAATTCTGGACTTGGTGCTGTGCAGCGACGCAGAGTTAATAAGTGACCTCGATGTAGGGGAGCCATTAGGGAATAGTGACCATGGTATGGTTATTTTTGAGCGGCAATTAGAAAGGGAAAAAGAAAGGAAGTCGGAAGCATCTGTACTGCAGTTAAATAAAGGGGATTATGCAGCTATGATGGAGGAGCTAGCCAAAATAAAATGGAAAGATACACTAGCTGGGAGGACAACTCGGGAAAAATGGCAGGTGCTTTTGGACATTTTCCACAGGATTCAGGACAAATTTATTCCAAAGTGGCGGAAAGGCTCTAGGAGATGCAAATGGCAGTCGTGGCTAACTAATGAAATCAAGTGCAATATCAAATCCAAAGGGAGTAAGTATAAGATAGAGAAGTGGAAGACTAGTGGGCAAGATCAGGGAGCATGGAATTGGAGGTAAGGTGCTGACATGGATAGGAAATTGGTTAAGAAATAGGAAACAAAGGGTTGGAGTAAGCCGGTCCTTTTCAGGATGGCAGGATGTGACGAGTAGAGTGCCGCAGGGATCGGTATTGGGTCCTCAGTTGTTTGTAATTTCTGTAAATGATTTGGATGAGGGGATTAATAACATGAGCAAATTTGCAGATGACACTAAACTGCGTGGCGGTGTGGGGTGTGAGGGTGATATCAGGAAAATGCAGAGGGACTTGGACAGGTTGGGGGTGTGGGCTGCTGAATGGAAGATGACGTTCAATGTGAGCAAATGAGAGGTTATCCATTTTGGGGGCAATAATAGGAAAGCTGAGTATTCTCTAAATGGAGACAAGCTAAGGAGTGGGGAGGAGCAAATGGATCTGGGTGTACTTGTTCACCGGTCACTGAAGGCTAACATGCAGGTTCAGAAAGCTGTGAAGAAGGCAAATAGCATGTTGGCTTTCATAAAGAGGGGATTGGAGCATAGGAACAGAGACGCCCTTCTGCAGTTGTGCAGGGCCCTGGTGAGACCCCACCTGGAGTATTGCGTCCAGTACTGGTCTCCAATTTTGAGGAAGGACATACTAGCTATAGTGGGTGTGCAGCGCAGATTTACAAGGTTAGTTCCAGCGATGGCGGGGTTGACATATGCTGAAAGGCTAGAAAAACTGAACTTATATCCGATGGAGTTTAGAAGGATGAGGGGGGACATGATTGAGGTATACAAAATTATCAGGGGGATGGACAGGGTGAAGTCGGATTACTTGTTCCCAGTGATGGGGGAGACGAGGACTAGAGGGCATAGTTTAAGAATACAGGGTAGGCCCTTTAGGAAGGAGATGAGAAAACATTTTTTTACCCAGAGAAGTGTGAATCTGTGGAATGCTCTGCCACAGAGGGTGGAAGAGGCAGATTCGCTGATTATGTTCAAAAGAGCGTTAGATAAGACTCTAGTGGGCAAAGGAGTAAAGGGTTATGGGGATAAGGCTGGAATGGGGTACTGATAGTAGTGATCAGCCATGATCTGTAAAATGGCGGTCACTGAAGGCTCGACAGGCCGAAGGGCCTACTCCTGCTCCTATTGTCTATTGAACCATTCCTCCAAGGTCCCTCTGTTCCTCAATGCCCTCCCCTTCACTGCATACATCTTGGTTATTCTTACCAAAATAAAGTACCTCACACTTACCTACATTAAACTCCATCTGCCACCTTTCCAAACAGTCCAAATCCTTTTGTAGTCCATGAAAACCCTCCTCACTCTCCACAACTTGAAAATAAGCAAAATGTATTACGTTATGTTAAGCTTTTTTTTGAACATTTTAATAAAATTTAATAGAATATTTCAGGCCAATGGGACGCCAGGCATCATTAATCTTTCCATGTACGGCGTGGTCGTGCGTGAAAGTGTGGCCATTTTGGCCAAAAAAGCGCAGTAAAACGAACCGCGATCACAGGAGTGGCCTCCACAGTCGACCCGCAGCAATATCTTTGAGATAATTTCATGGAAACAAACGACAACTTAAGCAAATATTACGTGTGTGTCTGTGTGTGTCTCTGTGTGTGTCTGTGTGTGTGTATATGTCTCTCTGTGTCTGTGTGTGTGTGTCTGTCTGTCTGGGTATGTGTGTGTCGCTCTCTCTCGGTGTCTCTAATATATGCTTATTCATTACCCACCATTATCCATCCCTACTGGTGGTGCGGGCTTTGTTCCCCAAGGCGTCCGTATTGGCTGCCCATAGACCATCTCTGCCCCAACGCATTCCTCGGTGTCACCTGCATTAAAATCAAGATGGCATCAGCACCTTTTTGGACACTTTTAGCTGTGTTTCCTCAGTTCTTCTGGCCAGTTTTGTGTTTCGTTCACACATTCCTGCTTCCTGGGGTTGACGGCACTCGTGGAAGATCGCCAGTTCCTGAAACAATTCTTCATTCATCTTATTTGTAACATTTTTACATTTAATTTAACATATGCATTAAAAAACTTAAATTTCTTATTTGAAAATAAGATAAAATTAATGCATAGTGATTTCAAAAGTAACCCCTCCCACAGCTACCCAATAGAAAACAATAAAGAGAGAAAACATCTAGATAGTATTTATAAAAATTGACCAAAACTCTCAAATAAAATCTTGGTTTTCTTGGTTTTAGGAGTCAGAAAGTTCGTGTTGGGTGGTTAACACTTAATTCCGACAATTGGTAAATACACATCCCAAATCTTCAAAAGAGAAATTCAAATTTGTTCCGTGAATTCGATGTAATTATTTCAAGTGGGAATCAACGGCCTATTTCAGTGTGGCCATCGACCCATTCCCAAATACGCATCGGACTTCCAAGTTACTGCCACACATTTTAACCCTATAACAATTACAGCACAGAAACAGGTCACTTGGCCCTTCTTGTCTGCACTGAACTAAATACTCTCCTCTCGTACCACCTCTCTGCATTCCCCTCCCCTCCAATTTTCCCTGAAATGACAAAATGGACCCTGCCGCCACTATTTCTCCCGGAAGCTCACTCCACTCAGCCACCACTCTGAGTAAAGAAGTTCCCCCTCATGTTACTTCCAAACTTTTACCTCCTGTTTCAATCTCTGCTCCCGCAATGAAAAAAGTCTATCCACATCAACTCGTTCTATCCTCCTAGTAATTTTAAAGACCTCGATCAAATCCCCTCTCAACCATCTACAATCCAAAGAATAAAGACTTCATTTGCTCAATCTTTCTTTGTAATCTAGTTGCTGATATCCAGGTAACATTGACGTAAATCTTCTCTCCACCCTCTCTACTTTGTTGATAGCTTTCCTCTCATTTGGTGACCAGAAGTGTACACAGTATCTCAACAGGGCCTCACCAATATCTTGTCTAGTCTCAACCTCACTGCCCAACTCCCGTATTCTATGCTATGGTTGATCAAGGCCAGCTATTTGAACAGATTCTTTTCGAGGTACTCTCTGATTACCCTCCAATAATTAACCTATCACTGTCAGGCTCACCTGGTTGGCTTTTGAAGCCGTTTTTCAACAAAGGAACATTAGATTACATCCATTCCTCTGGCACCTCACCCGTGGATAAACAGGTTTTAAACATTTCTGTCAGAGCCCTTGCAATTTCTACTCTTCTTTCCCTCAAGGCCAAGGGAATATCATGTCAGACGTCCATCCACCAACAGACAAAAATCAGCCATCACAAGGTGAAGGCAGGACAGTAGTCCCACCTCTCCAGCACGAGTCACCCCAGGATCAAGTCAGCACTGACTGCAAGAAGTTTCTACATCCTCTCGGTGTCTGTGTGGATTTCCTCCCACACTCCACAGCTCAAGGGGGCCGTAAGTTCATTGGCGATTTGGGAAGCTCAAGACCATGGGGTGGAAGTGCACATTCTGGACCTGGGGGCATCAATTCAATTCAACAGCACAGATGAACCTTTGGGCACGACCTGATCTTTTTCTGGTTTCAAACTCATTATTTTTGAAAATTGTATGTGCACCTCTAATGCAACACGACTGCTGCAAAACAGGCTTCTTGATACATATCCATGACAAGAACTCGGGAGAATCTGATTTGGTTACTAGACTTTTGAACAGAACAGTGTCTGGACATTTTATCCCTAAACTGAAACTTTATAGACATACAGTACAAAAAGAGGGCAAAACAAGCTTGTGTCTCACCAATACCACAATTCACGGACACTTTTTAAGTTCTCAAGGGTGGCAGAAAACACAAACAACAGACAAACTCCTTCCACACTGTCACTTTGAGAGCTTTGGACTCACCATGCTATAAATATTGCCAAGCCATCACTCTCTCTCCAAATCAATGACCCAAAGTCCTGGCTGAGCGATAGATTTGAGACATTTTACCCGCTATGTAGCAATCAGGCACAAGGAAAAGTGCTGCTTCCATTGTAAAGTATTTAGGAATCTCAGACCACAAACAACCTTCACCCCGAAAAACAAGCAATTCTCCACAATAAAACTAGGTTTCCTTCCTGTCTGCAAGCATCTGCTCTCTTGAGTCTGAATGGCACAACTGGGGAAACCGTTTCAAACCCATGACCTGAAACAGCATATTCTCTTCCCCTAATTGGAGCTGTCTTGAATTGGCCACCACTGCCCGAGCAAGAATGAACTGGGAGATCTCACACTTGCTCCTTCACAGGTGAGACCTCCCTGTTCATTGGAGCTCCATATTATCCATCTTGCTCTATTTTGTTAACCTTAATCAAGTCTCCTCTCATTCTCCAACACTCCCATGAAAAATAAAAATCATGTATCCTGTAGTTCGCGAGTCCGGACACCAGGTGGTGGTATTATACCTCTCTCTCTCTCTCTCTCTCTCCCTAGCTTCATGCATGCAGTACTCGGTGTGAACAGGCGGTGGCAGCACTTTACAGCCCTTGCAATCTGCAGCTTGAACAGGAGATGTCGGAGTTACGGAGACATGGCTGCGGGAAGGGCAGGATTGGGAAATCAATGTTCCTGGGTACACGTCCTATAGAAAAGACAGAAAGTTGGGAAGAGGGGGTGGGTTAGCTCTGTTGGTAAGAAATGAAATTCAGGCGTTTGAAAGGAAAGACACTGAAAGAGGTGGGTCGAGTCTGTTTGGATAGAATTAAGAAATTGTAAAGGCATGAGGACCATAATGGGTGTCATTTACAGGCCTCCGAAAAGTAGCTCAGATATAGAAGTATAAATCAGGAATTAAGAGTGGCATGTCAAAGTGGTAGCAATACGGTAGTTATGGGGGACTTCAACATGAAAGTGGACTGGGATAATCAGACGGGGGCAGGAACACAAGAGAGTGAGTTTATTGAATGTCTACGAGATACTTTCTTCCATTGATTTAATTATAATTTGGTTACTTTGTTCTTTCTGTTAATTTTTTTCCCCAGTTTTATCCATATTTGAATCCAAATTCAGGTTGAAATCCCCTCCTATTAATATGTTCCCTTGCGTATCTGCTACCTTCAAAAAGATATCTTCCATCAACTTTTGATCTTCTTCGTTAGGTGAATATACATTGAGTAGATTCCAAAACTCCGAATATATCTGACATTTTATCATTACATATCTCCCTGCTGGATCTATTATTTCCTCTTCTATTTTAAATGGCACATTTTTACTAATTAATATAGCTACTCCTCTTGCTTTTGAATTATACGATGCTGGTGTTACATGTCCTACCCAATACGAGATACTTTCTTGGAGCAGCAAGTGGAAGAACCTACCAGGGGGAAGTCGATTCTGGACTTGGTGCTGTGCAGCGACGCAGAGTTAATAAGTGACCTCGATGTAGGGGAGCCATTAGGGAATAGTGACCATGGTATGGTTATTTTTGAGCTGCAATTAGAAAGGGAAAGAGAAAGGAAGTCGGAAGCATCTGTACTGCAGTTAAATAAAGGGGATTATGCAGCTATGAGGGAGGAGCTAGCCAAAATAAAATGGAAAGATACACTAGCTGGGAGGACAACTGGGGAAAATGGCAGGTATTTTTGGACATTTTTTACAGGATTCAAGACAAATTTATTCCAAAGTGGAGGAAAGGCTCTAGGAGATGCAAATGGCAGCCATGGCTAACTAATGAAATCAAGTGCACTATCAAATCCAAAGGGAGTAAGTATAAGATAGCGAAGCAGAGTGGTAAATTAGAGGATTGGGAAACCTTCAAAGAGCATCAGAGGGTAACTAAGAAATTCATGAGAGGGGAAAATGAAGTACGAGAGGAAATTAGCAAATAATATAATGGAGGATAGCAAAAGCTTTTTTCAATATGTGAAGAGGAAGAAATTGGTTCTGTCTACAATTGGTCCATTAAGAATGGAAAAGGGTGGAATTATTACCGGAAACAAGGAGTTGGCTGAGGAATTTAACAAATACTTTGCATCTGTCTTCACCAAGGAGGATATAGGTTATGGACAGTTAGGGGGTAGTGGTCATGCGGTATCAAGAGACTTGGGGAACTTTCCTGGGGAAGTAGGGGATCTAATGGATATCCGGATCTAGAAGCAGGAGGTTGTGAGTAAATTGTTGGGACTGAGGGCTGATAAAACCCCAGGGCCTGATGGGCTGCATCCCAGGGTGCTTAAAGAAGTTGCTATGGAAATTGTGGAGGCACTGGTCGACAATTTCCAAAGTTCCATAGATTCGGGGGAGGTCCCTGAGGATTGGAGAGTGGCTGATGTGGTGCCGATTTTTAAGAAGGGAGGGAGGGAGAAAACGGGAAATTATAGACCGGTCAGCCTGATGTCAGTGGTGGGGAAGATACTGGAATCTATCATAAAAGGAGTAATAGCAGAACACTTAGGCAGAAATAATAGTATAAGGGCTAGTCAGCATGGATTCCTTAAGGGTAAGTCATGCTTGACTAACCTTCTGGAATTTTTCGAGGATGGGACAAAGAGGGTGGACTTGGGAGAGCCAGTGGATGTGGTGTATTTGGACTTCCAGAAGGCCTTTGATAAGGTACCGCACGGGAGACTAGTGGGCAAGATCAGGGAGCATGGAATTGGAGGTAAGGTGCTGACATGGATAGGAAATTGGTTAAGAAATAGGAAACAAAGGGTTGGAGTAAGCGGGTCTTTTTCAGGATGGCAGGATGTGATGAGTGGATTGCCGCAGGAATCGGTATTGGGTCCTCAGTTGTTTGTAATTTATGTAAATGATTTGGATGAGGGGATTATTAATAACATGAGCAAATTTGCAGATGACACTAAACGGGGTGGCGGTGTGGGGTGTGAGGAGGATGTCAGGAAAATGCAGAGGGACTTGGACAGGTTGGGGGTGTGGGCTGCTGAATGGAAGATGACGTTCAATGTGAGCAAATGTGAGGTTATCCATTTCGGGGGCAATAATAGGAAAGCTGAGTATTATTTAAATGGAGACAAGCTAGGGAGTGGGGAGGAGCAAATGGATCTGGGTGTACTTGTTCACCGGTCACTGAAGGCTAACATGCACGTTCAGAAAGCTGTGAAATGGGCAAATGGCATGTTGGCTTTCATAAAGAGGGGATTGGAGTATAGGAACAGAGACGCCCTTCTGCAGTTGTACAGGGCCCTGGTGAGACCCCACCTGGAGTATTGCACCCAGTACTGGTCTCCAATTTTGAGGAAGGACATACTAGCAATAGAGGATGTGCAGCGCAGATTTACAAGGTTAGTTCCAGCGATGGCGGGGTTGACATATGCTGAAAGGCTAGAAAAACTAGACTTGTATCCGATGGAGTTTAGAAGAATGAGGGGGGACATGATTGAGGTATACAAAATTATCAGGGGGATGGACAGGGTGAAGTCGGATTACATGTTCCCAGTGATGGGGAAGACGAGGACTAGAGGGCATAGTTTAAGAATACAGGGTAGGCCCTTTAGGACGGAGATGAGAAAACATTGTTTTACTCAGAGAAGTGTGAATCTGTGGAATGCTCTGCCATAGAGGGTGGTAGAGGCAGATTCGCTGATTATGTTCAAAAGAGAGTTAGATAAGACTCTTGTGGGCAAAGGAGTTCAGGGTTATGGGGATAAGGCTGGAAAGGGGTACTGATAGTAGTGATCAGCCATGATCTGTGAAATGGCGGTCACTGAAGGCTCGACAGGCAGAAGGGCCTACTCCTGCTCCTATTGTCTATTGAACCATTCTTCCAAGATCCCTCTGTTCCTCAATGCCCTCCCCTTCACTGCATACGTCTTGGTTATTCTTACCAAAATAAAGCCCCTCACACTTACCTATATTAAACTCCATCTGCCATCTTTCCAAACAGTCCAAATCCTTTTGTACTCCATGAAAACCCTCCTCACTCTCCACAACTCTTGAAAATAAGCCAAATGTATTACGTTATGTTAAGCTTCTCTTTGAAAATTTTAATTTCACATGCATTAAATGCGTACGTAAATTTCTCATTCAAAGATAATGAAAAATTAATACATAGTATTTTTTTTAATTCCCCCTGCCCAACAACCCAATAGAAAAGATAGATAACATCTGGAAAGTATTTATAAAAAAATTACTAAAAAACTATCAAATAAAATCTAACAAATTTTCTTGATTTTAGGAGTCAGAAGGTTCAGGTTGGGCGATTACAACTTAATTCCTACAGTTTATAAATAGGATTCCCAAATCTTTCCAAAAATTTCAAATTTGTTACAGAAATTACATGTAATTATTTCAAGTGTCAAGGGACTTGGGGGGTTCTCGTTCAGGAAAACATAGTGAGTGGGTAACCACCAGGTTGGATCGGCAGGAAAAGAAAGCAAATTCTATGTTGGCCTTTGTTTCTAGGGTAGGGAGGTGTTGATAGGGCATGGGAGAGACCTCATTTGGAGAACTGCGAAGTTTATCTTAAAAAGGATGTGCTGTTGTTGGAGAGAGAGCAGAGATTTACCAGGATGATATATCTCCACTCTTCATTGGAGTATAGAAGAAGGAGAGGAGATTTCAGAAACCTTTCCAATGCTGAAAGGATTGGACAGTAGATGTGAATAATGTTTCCCTTGGATAAAAAGACATTGTCTTAGAATTGGAAGGTACCTATTTAAAGCAGATGAGAAATTTATTTCACCAGAAGGTCATGGAATTTGTTGCTGGATTGTTAAGAGAGTTTAAGTGGTGGGGGGGGGGGGGGGGGGCGGAATTAATAAATGGTTAATGAGTCAGGGTATCAAGGGATCAGGGGAAAAAGCCATAACTTGGAATGAGAGGCGAGAACTGTTTAGATCAGGGGATAGCAGACACAGTGGCATGAATGGCCAACTTCTGTTCCTTGTGATTTGACACCATTTTAACTAATGTACCTTTTAGAATTTTAACATCCATCCATATGTCCTCTGTATTTTGGATGTGAAACAACGGCTGTGCAGGAGAAGCCAGTGAGTTGGTGAGACCAATTGCTCTTCAGACTGGAGGCCTGTGATGAGAGATGTGCCTCAGGGATAGGTGCTGGAACAATAATGTGGTGAATTGGATTAGCAAGTTGGCAGATGACACCAAGAACGGAGGAGTTGTGGACAGCCAGGAAATCTTGCAGAAGGATCTGGACCAGCTGGAGAAAGGGCAGATGGAATTTAATGCAGACAAGTGTGAGGTGTCACATTTTGAAGGGCAAACCAAGAAAAGATAGACACGGTGAACGGTCGGGCACTGAGGAGTGAGGTTGAACAGAGGGACATGGTAAACGGGTGTCATTCCATGCAAGTGCTGTCACAGGTGGATTTGGGCGGGAATTGAAGATACCCAAGTTAACTAAAATTGAAAATTGTAAATGGGGCAAAAAAAGGGATCTATTTCAGAAATGTTTGTGACAACAGAAAATGGCTAAACCAACTTTAGATTAAATGGGAGATTCTTCTTTTGAATTAACCCAAGAAGAACGGACTACTTACTATGTGTGAAGATGGTGGATTAAATTGATGAATGTGCGATATAATTGGGTGAATTATAATTTTTTTTTACATCAGTTGTATTTAACTCCAGGAAAAAAAGATAAGGATTTAGTCATTCAGACTAATGTTTTCATTGTGGGATTCAAATTAATACTTTTTTTTGTCTATCTGGTTGTGTGATAAAGTTAAGCCTTTGAGGATTTATTTGAAACTACTTTAAAGAAACTCTTTTTATGTTCGATCCACTGCTTTTTCTAATGCGGTATATTACAACTTGAACAACGGGATTAAGAATGGATAAACCTCAAATTGAGTTTATTCAGTTAGTATTAGCAGTGGCCAGTAAATGCATTGCGATGACGTGGAAAATTAGGTTTGGTGTTTTCATTCTGCCGCAACGAATTGATATGATTTTTCTCTCCCTCAGTCGAGGGAGTTTGGGGGGGGTTAATTATGGGGAGGGGGGATGGAATATAGTTTTTTTTGGGAGGTTGGTTTATTTTGTTTACTATGTATTTTATATGTTCATAAATAAAGTTTAAAAAAAGATACACAACCAGTGTTTCAGGCTTGTGCCTTTTAACAGGGCTACGAGTATCTGTACTCTATAAAGGTTCACTGCTTGATCAGATGAGCTTCTCCAGCATTTGTGTCCTTACAGAATTTGGTTGAGTTACTATATGTGGACATCAGGTCATTTTTTCACCCTTAAATTGTCCATCCACACAGACAGGAACTTCTTTTTCCCACAACTAGCCTCATTTGGTGAAGTGTGTGGAATATTAGCTGTAGAATATCTTCTGGGAATTATGATGAAGAAACCACTTTGGCAGAAAGCTGGGAAAGAGAGTTAAAAAGCACATTCCAGACAGGGATCAATTCTCACCTCCTCTACTGAGCCATACATATCCAAATGCCTGCCTGATCTTCAAAACAATGGTGCAAATTGTTAGACCTGATCCAAAGGCTGCAATAAGCCCCCAGCACCACTCAGACCCTGAATGGCATTGTTTCTGCTTTGAAGTGAAGAATTTAAGACTGCTATGAAATTAAGACATTTGGGTAAATTGGAAACCAGAAATCAGGCAGGCAGAGAATGATTACTAACGTGAACTGTGAGCAACTCTTCCAGACTCCTGTTGATTTTTTTGTGTTCCCTAACCCTAACTGGTACATGAGATTAGATGACCAACAAGAAGTCCTTTCCTTGTCTTTAGGAAGAGGATATGCAAAATGTAAAATACAGTGGCAGATAGAACAGTTACAGGTCATAACAAGCCCTGACCATCTGAAACAGGTCACGGGAATATAAATTTATTCAGTAATGTAGAAATGACTGCAAAAGCTGAGAAATTAGGAATTCATAAACTGAGGCAAAGATGGGATGGAGATTTGAACATAGAAAATGGACTGATCGTTATAAATGAGATAGACTGGTTCAATACAATTTTATTCACCAGACACCTCAAAAGAAAATACATGGAATCGGATTTGTTTCAAATGTTAACAAGTCATTTGTACTTTTCTGCATTTGACTTGGCAATGTCCTAAAGTTGGGCAGCTTGGTTGAAATAAGTATTTTTTTTAAAATTCCCACAGGATCCATGAGAAAGAAATGTTAAGGAATTAAATTTAAATTAGAACTGAATATTTACCAGGTGTAAATTGCTGCAAATTGTACAGCTAGAAAGTGCGTGGCCATATCTTGCAAACTGGCTGAGGTTCGGAACTGTTCACCACAAGAAAATAATGTATCGTTCACGAGATGAACATTCTATCTTTGGAGCCCACATTTCCTAAAGGTGGGTTGAAGTGAAGTTTTGAAATATTCACAATATTATGGTTAAATAAAACATCTGTTGAAGATCTCTGGTCCCTCATTTGGGATGTGGAGAGGGTGGGTCTGGGTAGATCTCAATTTGTATTAATCAACCACATGTATCGGGATTTGAATTATATTCTTGTAAAATTAACAAGAATATAACTAACTCTTAAAAATTAATTAAAAAAAAACCCTGACCCACACAAATGCCCCTGTTCACCTTGCCATTTTGTAAAAGGTGATGGGGGGAAAATCCTGACACAAGGGACAGATTTGAACCTGGGTCACTGTCATTTTCTGTTAAACATGCCAAGATCAAAATTCGACTGACTGTCCTGTAACATAGTGCAATATTACACACACGTAAGGTAAGATGGTTACATCAGTAAAAATTAAATGAAATGCTTCTTACAGTCAAGAGCAAAAGAATTCCCTGCAGCCTCCAAACCAGCCCTTGCCCACAAATAACACCCCCCGCCCCCCTCCCCACCCCAATTCTGGGATCAAACCATCAGCAGCCTACACTTTGTTGGAATCTAGGGGTTAAAACATTATGAAAGAAATGATTAATTAATAAGTTGATATGTACTGCATGGTTCAGGGAAAAAGAGGAATGTGATTAAGTGGCAATCACAGCATGGAGCGAAGTTGGCTGAGCAAAATTGTCTGCTCCCAAATACAGGGAGAGGAAATTCATAAAACGATTTAGGAAGAAAGCTCCAACTGAAGGAGGTGGTGAGTAGCACAGGAGACACAGGCCAGACCAGAACAAAGAATGGCCTGCAAGAAACCAAGGAAATGGAAAACCAGTCTAGGAGGAAGATTAAGGCATGAGGAGGTGTTAAAGAGAACAGCAGAAATTGGCCAGACAGGAACAGAATGGTGATTAGAAATATCTGGTGATGAATTAATTTCTGATCAAAACAACAGGATAGTCTGGCCTGGAGGATTAAGATGGGAGCGCTACACCCCAGATATCTGCAAAGCAGGAGATGACTTGTGATAACCCTTATGCAAAAAGATCTAGCAAAGGAAGCCAACTTTTGTTCTGTATGATAAGGTTGATCTATATAAACTGAGCCAACTGGACAATAGGGGTCAGTCTTGGGGAATAGCTCACTGTGCAGGTGACCTATGAACTAACGACTGACCCAGAGCTCTGTTAAGTTTTATTCTTGTGCTGGGTAATAAATTGACTGTTGAACCGAATACCTTCTCCTATCACTTCATTCAAAGAACACGCTGGACTCAGACCACATACAGACTAAATTAAGAGTAAGGGAAAGCCAGAGTCCGACAACTTCAGAGCCAAACCTCAGGCACAAACATCCCAAAACCATCATCCCAAGACAAGAGCTAAAGTTGCAGGCACCGTAAACCACACACATTAAAACAACACATTTCTCTGGCTCAATACCCACGAACCACATGGAACACCAGTTTGCAAACTACCCACAAACAGGGGCTTCCACAAACACCGGATTCCTTTCACCCCAACAACTCAAAGAACCACCCCAGAAAAAGCAGCCACAGTAAAACCAGGCTTCCTACCTTCCACTGATGGCAGCATCACCTCATCTCTGCCTGAAAGCTGCAAGTGACGAGAGTGGGGAAACTCTCCTGTTTGAAACCCTGAGCTGGAATCAGGAGGACAATTAATTCAGGTGTGAAATATCTCAGTAAATTGTGGCTGGCCCTTTAAACAAGGCCCATCTCCGCCCTTCAAGAGAGCTGCAATTAAGGGAATAGCACCTTTTTAATTTGGAGTGGGAGTTAAAACAGTTTTCTCACCTGTGGCATTGAGATGTTTGAGGAGATGATACCTCTCGATAGGGGAGTGTTAGAGCTTTATGAGAGATTTGTTTGTTTGTGGGGCTTGTCTTATGAATTTTGGTTTGGAAGCCTTTTGTGGTCTATGACAGCTGAAAACTAAGCAAACTAGGGTTTTCTTTGATCCTGATGGTTGTGCAGCAGTTCAAACTTCTCAAATGCAGAATTTGAGCTGTTTGCTCTCCCAGTGCCCTAGAGCATTGGTTTGGGAATATTTATGCCACAGGTGGTGTTATGGTCCTGTTAAGTCCATGACTCTGGATCAAATCTGGCCCCG